>NC_036853.1:47064009-47205739 GCF_002910315.2 Salvelinus sp. IW2-2015
CTCCATGGCTCGCCAGAGGTAGCCTGACTGCCATTATGGTACCGAGATGAGATCCTCAGACCATATGCTGGTGCGGTTGGCCCTGGGTTCCTCCTAATGCAAGACAATGCTAGACCTCATGTGGCTGGAGTGTGTCAGCAGTTCCTGCAAGAGGAAGGCACTGATGCTAGTGACTGGCCCGCCCGTTCCCCAGACCTGAATTCAATTGAGCACATCTGGGACATCATGTCTCGCTCCATCCACCAAAGCCACGTTGCACCACAGACTGTCCAGGAGTTGGCGGATGCTTTAGTCCAGGTCTGGAGGAGATCCCTCAGGAGACCATCCGCCACCTCATCAGGAGCATGCCCAGGCGTTGTAGGGAGGTCATACAGGCACGTGGAGGCCACACACACTACTGAGCCTCATTTTGACTTGTTTTAAGGACATTACATCAACGTTGGATCAGCCTGTAGTGTGGTTTTCCACTTTAATTTTGAGTGTGACTCCAAATCCAGACCTCCATGGGTTGATAAATTTGATTTCCATTGATACTTTTTGTTGGTCTGCATAAATTTGTGTGATTTTGTTGTCAGCACATTCAACTATGTAAAGAAAAAAATATTTAATAAGAATAGTTCATTCATTCAGATCTAGGATGTGTTATTTTAGTGTTCCCTTTATTTTTTGAGCAGTGTATATCAAGAAGTTATGAGAAGTGTTACCTTACTTCCTGGCCAATTCTAGACAGTGTCAATAATGTACAATATAGCGTTGAGCATTGATAGTAGCTAACCTAACCACCTCTTTTCTCCCTATCACTCTCTCAGGTGAAGGACATCTCACTGGAGGCCACAGGATCTCTGTGAAACCAGCAGAACACAATACATGGAGAGATGACCAACCAATCACTGTTGATGAGGGGAGTAGAACCTCAACCCAGCACGTTATCGTGATAGAGGTTAGTGTTACATTTAACATTGAATTACAGTTCCTTTTGTAAATCAAATGTGGCCAGTTTATTTCAGAAAGGCTCCCCTCAGCTATTCACTTGCTTACATGTACATCCTCATTTATCTGCCTTAGGGGAGCTTGTGAGACCCTACGACAACTCAACTCATGTACCGGTAATAACCTCCTCTCTTCTTGTGTCAGTCTGCAGATGCAGAGCCTGCAGGTCCTGGGGTCAAACAGGAGAGGTCTGAAGGAGAGGAGGACCAACGGCACAGCAGAGACATCCAGACTGGGGCAGATGGAGCGCCCCTTGTAGTCACGGAGGACCCCACCAACGCCCCAGCGCAGCTCAGGACCCAATGCAGTATCACGGAGGTCAGTGGAACGCCATCCTCAAGTCAGAGACAGACACCAAGACTTTAACTGTAACACACAGGCTTTTACACACAGGATCTGACGACAGGTCAGACCCAGAGAGACTGGAGACGGGGAGACTGGGCTGTCCTCCTGCTCCTGGCTCAGAGTATATACCGCTATTTCAACATAGCCAGAGGATGGTTAATTCCCATGGTGATAGTGACGTGTTAGACACTGGTGGTGATGATCCGTCTTGTTCTTACACTACAGAGATGGACCCTGGCAACATGCCCATGGGTTTAGAGAGACAGACTGATCTGTCCATAGGGGACTGGAACCAGTACAGTAGTAGTGTATACTCTGAAGGGTGCCTAGATAAYKAAGGGGAGGGTCTGGTTGTAGATGAGGTGACTGTGAAAGTGGAGGGTGACGTTCCTCCCACATGGAATCCAGATTGTCCTTCTCCTAGGAGACTCTCACAGGGCAGAGATTTCTTAGATTACAGGGGAAGCTTAGAGACAAATCTAATTGTCGCAACCCACTCCCCTTTACACTCGTTCAGGCATCGTGAGCCAGTGTCCACGTCAATGGGGCCTTCCGATTCAAACGGCTGTGTCCTTTTCGATCAGTTATTGAACTCAAATGACAGGGCTAGAGCCCAGCCTCCTGGAGGGGGAGCCAGATCAGGCAACAGTAAAGAGAAACGGTTCCTCTGCATATTCTGTAACAAAGGCTTCAGCTGCTCCCAGAAGGTGGAGATCCACCAGAGGWTCCACACGGGGGTGAAACCCTACAGCTGCCCCCAGTGTCACATGTGCTTCACCCAGAGAGTCCACACAGGGGAGAAACCCTACAGCTGCCCCCAGTGTCACATGCGCTTCACCCAGACTGGCAGCCTGAAGAGGCACCTGGTCCACACTGCAGAAAGGCCGTTTGCCTGTATGCATTGCGGGAAGAGGTTCTCAGAGAGGACCTACCTCAGGATACACCAGCAGAAAAACCATTCCACTCTATCAAATGGAAACCTTTCTACTTTGTAGCTTATTACATTTAGATCAAACCCTGCATTAAAAAGACAAAGATTAATGTTTATTGTTGTCAGCAGAAAAGGTCCACAGATGCATTTGGAATAATGAGATTGACAGATTTCAGTGTTTAATATTCCTGGTTAGAATATTGCATGATACAGTATGTCACATATAAGCTTAAAAAGTCTGTTGTTACATAGTGTTTGTACTGAGTAGGCTATATAATAACAAATGCCTGTTTCATTTTTAATGGTGTATTTAAAACGTTATGTTCAATAGAATGAAAAGTCCCATCTTGTGTTTAAGACTCGAGACTCTTTAGTATACAGTACCAGTCAAAAGTTTGGAAACATCGACTCATTCAAGGGTTCTTTATTATTTTTTTCTATCTTCTATATTGTAGAATACTAGTGAAGACATTAAACTATACAATAACACATATGGAATCATGTAGTAACCAAAGAAAGTATAAAACAAATCAAAARATATTTTAGATTCTTCAAAGTAGCCACCCTTTGCCTTGATGATAGCTTTGCACACTCTTGCCATTCTCTCAACCAGCTTCATGAGGAATGCTTTTCCAAGTCTGGAAGGAGTTKCCACATATGCTGAGCACTTGTTGGCTGATTTTCCTTCACTCTGCCATCCAACTCATCCCAAACCATCTCAATTGGGTTGAGGTCGGGTGATTGTGGATGCCAGGTCATCTGATGCAGCACTCCATCACTCTCCTCCTTGGTCAAATAGCCCTTACACTGCCTTGAGGTGTGTTGGGTCATTGTCCTGTTGAAAAACAAATGATAGTGGGACTAAGCGCAAACCAGATGGGATAGCGTATCGCTGCAGAATGCTGTGGTAGCCATGCTGGTTAAGTGTGCTTTGAATTCTAAATAAATCACAGACAGTTTTACCAGCAAAGCACCCCCACACCATCAAATCTCCTCCTCCATGCTTCACGGTGGGAACTACACATGCGGAGCTCATCCGTTCACCGACTCTGCGTCTCACAAAGATACGGCAGTTGGAACCAAAAATCGCAAATTTGGACTCATCAGACCAAAGGACAGATTTCCACCGGTCTAATGTCCATTGCTCACGTTTCTTGGCCCAAGCAAGTCTCTTCTTCTTATTGGTGTCCTTTAGTAGTGGTTTCTTTGCAGCAATTCGACCATGAAGGCCTGATTCACAGTCTCCTCTGAACAGTTGATGTGTCTGTTACTTTAACTCTATGAAGCATTTATTTGAGGTGCAGTTAATTCTAATGAACTTATCCTCTGCTGCAGAGGTAACTATGGGTCTTCCTTTAACTATGGCAGTCCACATGAGAGCCAGTTTCAACATAGCGCTTGATGTTTTTTGCGACTGCAAATGAAGAAACGTTCTAAGGTCTTTTACCAAATAACGCTATCTTCTGTATACCACCCCTACCTTGTCACAACACAACTGATATTCTCAAATGCATTAAGAATGATTGAAATTCCACAAATTAACTTTGAACAAGGCACACCTGTTAATTGAAAGGCATTCCAGGTGACTACCTCATGAAGCTGGTTGAGAGAATGCAAAGAGTGTGCAAAGTTGTCAAGGCAAAGGGTGGCTACTTTGAAGAATCTCAAATATAACATCGGTTTTAACACTTGTTTTGGCGGGGGGGGTTACTACACAATTCCATGTGTTATTTCATAGTTTAAAAAACCCTGGAATTTTTTATTTKACCTTTATTTAACCAGGTAGGCCAGTTGAGAACAAGTTCTCATTTACAACTGTGACCTGGCCAAGATAAAGCAAAGCAGTGCGACAACAACAGAGTTACACATGGGATAAACAAACATACAGTCAATAACACAATATAAAAATCTGTATACAGTGTGTGCAAATGAAGTAAGGAGGTAAGGCAATAAATAGGCCAATAGTGGCGAGGTAATTACAATTTATACTGGAGTGATATGTGCAGATGAGGATGTGCAAGTAGGAATACTGGTGTGCAAAAGAGCAGAAAAACAAATATGGGGATGAGGTAGGTAGTTGGTTGGATGGGCTATTTACAGATGGGCTGTGTACAGCTGCAGCGATCGGTAAGCTGCTCTGACAGCTGACGCTTAAAAGTTAGTGAGGGGGATATAAGTCTCCAACTTCAGTGATTTTTGCAATTTGTTCCAGTTATTGGCTTAAGAGAACTGGAAGGAAAGGCGGCCAAAGGAGGTGTTGGCTTTGGGGATGACCAGTGAAATATACAGTTGAAGTCGGAAGTTTACATACACTTAGGTTGGAGTCATTAAAACTTGTTTTTCAACCACTCCACAAATGTCTTGTTAACAAACTATAGTTTTGGCAAGTCGGTTAGGACATCTACTTTGTGCATGACAAGTAATTTTTCCAACAATTGRTAACAGACAGGTTATTTCACTTATTCACTATAACAATTCCAGTGGGTCAGAAGTTTACATACACTAAGTTGACTGTGCCTTTAAACAGCTTGGGAAATTCCAGAAAATTATGTCATGGCTATAGAAGCTTCTGATAGGCTAATTGACATATTTTGTACCTGTGGATGTATTTCAAGGCATACCTTCAAACTCAGTGCCTCTTTGCTTGACATCGTGGGAAAATCTAAAGAAATCAGCCAAGACCTCAGAAAAAAATTGTAGACCTCCACAAGTCTGGTTCATCCTTGGGAGCAATTTCCAAATGCCTGAAGGTACCACGTTCATCTGTACAACGCAAGTATAAACACCATGGGACCACGCAGTCGTCATACCACTCAGGAAGGAGACGTGTTCTGTCTCCTAGAGATGAACGTACTTTGGTGCGAAAAGTGAAAATCAACAGCAAAGAACCTTGTGAAGATGCTGGAGGAAACAGGTACAAAAGTATCTATATCCACAGTAAAATGAGTCCTATATCGACATAACCTGAAAGGCCGCTCAGCAAGGAAGAAGCCACTGCTCCAAAACCGCCATAAAAAAAAGCTAGAATACGGTTTGCAACTGCACATGGGGACAAAGATTGTACTTTTTGGAGTAATGTCCTCTGGTCTGATYAAACAAAAATGGAACTGTTTGACCATCGTTATGTTTGGAGGAAAAAGGGGGAGGCTTGCAAACTGAAGAACACCATCCCAACCGTGAATCACGGGGGTGGCAGCATCATGTGGGGGTGCTTTGCTGCAGGAGGGACTGGTGCACTTCACAAAATAGATGGCATCATGAGGGAGGAAAATTATGTGGATATATTGACGCAACATCTCAAGACATCAGTCAGGAAGTTAAAGCTTGGTTGCAAATGGGTCTTCCAAATGGACAATGACCCCAAGTATACTTCCAAAGTTGTGGCAAAATGGCTTAAGGACAACAAAGTCAAGGTATTGGAGTGGCCATCACAAAGCCCTGACCTCAATCCCATAGAAAATTTGTGGGCAGAACTGAAAAAGCGTGTGCGAGCAAGGAGGCCTACAAACCTGACTCAGTTACACCAGCTCTGTCCTGAGGAATGGGTCAAAATTCACCCAACTTATTGTGGGAAGCTTGTGGAAGGCTACCCGAAACGTTTGACCCAAGTTAAACATTAAACAATTTAAAGGCAATGCTACCAAATACTAATTGAGTGTATGTAAACTTCTGACCCACTGGGAATGTGATGAAAGAAATAAAAGCTGAAATTAATCATTCTCTCTACTATTATTCTGACCTTTCACATTCTTAAAATAAAGTGGTGATCCTAACTGACCTAAGACAGGGACTTTTTACTAGGATTAAATGTCAGGAATTGTGAAACTGAGTTTAAATGTATTTGGCTATGGTGTATGTAAACTTCCGACTTCAACTGTACCTGCTGGAGCGCATGCTATGGGTGGGTGTTGCTATGGTGACCAGTGAGCTGAGATAAGGCGGAGCTTTACCTAGCAAAGACTTATAGATGACCTGGAGCCAGTGGGTTAGGCGACGAATATGTAGCAAGGACCAGCCAACGAGAGCATACAGGTCGCAGTGGTGGGTAGTATATAGGGCTTTGGTGACAAAACGGATGGCACTGTGATAGATTGCATCCCATTTGCTGAGTAGAGTGTTGGAGGCTACTTTGTAAATGACATCGCCGAATTCAAGGATCGGTAGGATAGTCAGTTTTACGAGGGTATGTTCGGCAGCATGAGTGGAGGCTTTTTTGCGAAATAGGAAGCCGATTCTAGATTTAACTTTGGATTGGAGATGCTTAATGTGAGTTTACAGTCMAGCCAGACACCTAGGTATTTATACTTGTCCACATATTCTAAGTCAGAACCGTCCAGAGTAGTGATGCTAGTCGGGCGGGCGGGTAGCGATCGATTGAAGAGCATGCATTTRGTTTTACTAGCATTTAAGGGCAGTTGGAGGCCACGGAAGGAGTGTTGTATGGCGTTGATGGGAATGGACCCTGTTTTTGTTTGGTCGGTCACACACAAAGCACTGATTACATTATCAATGGTGGTTATGGTGGAACCAAACTGCTCGCTGCAATAGAATGGTAACGCAGAGATCAGGCTGGTTCCACCAGGCTTGGTTATGAAGGTGAATTAGAACAAAACTTATCTGTTTCGACCTTTGACCAGGTCAACTGTCACCAACCTGATTCAAGCATCCTCCCTGTTCAATTTATAGGAATGCTCACAGCGAGGGCATGTCTGCGTGATGTTGAGGGTCCCCTTGCTGGTCTTCTCTATGTTGCATGTTTGGCAGCAAACTGAACATCTCTCTAACAACTGCTGCAAGCGATCCTCAAACAATGGACTTCCTCATCTTATGAGGTGGTGTTGACTGGGATGGCCTGTGACAGCGTTATACAATAGAAAGCCAAGTGGTAAATTGCATTCTGTTATAAAGAAAGTACAACGCTTTTTGATAATGCWCTTCACAACCAAAATGACTGTACTACTTGACTGTGTGATTCACCTACTAGTTTAACAAACTGTGTGTTTTTTTATACAACTTTTCATATAACACACATTACCTTTGTCGATGAAGCCGTCTGTCATCAGGGCAGTAACTAGGGTCAAGCTCATTCTAGGTCGTCATTAGTTGCCACAAAGTCATAAACCATGCCGATTTCTATAATTTAACTTATTAAGATGTGATTTTAAAAGTAACCTTAAATTAAGAACGACCCTTTTTACGATATAATCGATTGTGGCTGTGGAAACCCTAATGATACGCTGTATAGATGTAGACTGACTGTAGCTCCATATTGGATTCAGGCCAGGGACGCCATTGCGGGTTGTTGCTCCTAGTTCATCGTATTAGACTCAGGCATGAGTTAACTACCACCATAGTTGCATTCATTATTTAGTTTTGCCCTTAAATAACGTACAGAATACACCTATGAGTTAAACTAACTTGAAGATCCGAATTGTCAAATGATAACGTTATATAACCAGCAGTATGAGCTACCACCTAACTCAATTGTAATGAGATAGTTATCTAGCTAGTTATGCTAAAACGCTAACTAGCCTACTTCGCTTTATCAAAAGATAGCTAACCAATAACGGTGTTAGCGAAATTATGCCAGAGGTCATATTACAGTATATCTGGTTATACTCACCACCACCGAACGTTGCCCACCAAGCTAGCGTTACTATACTGGTAGTGCAGAGGGGACTGGCGAACTCCAACCACCTTTCCGCATACTAGGGTCCTTCCGCAGGGCATGTAAACCGTATAACTGTGTGGAGCCATGGTTAATCCATATAGGGCTTTTCAGTCAGAAACGGCGATGAAAAAAATAGCCCCATTCTGAAAAGCGAAGCGGTGGGGCGATTTGCACGTGGAGCTTGGTAAAATTGGGGATGATTTGTTGGAGCTTGGTAAAATTGGGGATGATTTGTTGACATAATTGTAATCCAAAACCAAACTTCATTCACTCGTTGTGAAGCAGTGGGTTCCAAACTCCGTTTTTGACAAGACTGATTTGGACAAGACTGATTGTCCTATTTTCACTTTGTAGTCAATTTTGACACTATAGTTCATGTTTGTGACTTATAAATGCCACATGGGCCATTTTCAATGGGATTAGTTGCTTTTTATTGGCAGTTGCTCTTTATGATTTTTATTAGGCTGATACGGAAATTGTTACAGGAAATAATCAATGTTCACAAGTATGGCCCCTTACAWGTTGAAAGTGTATTTATTACCTGTGTGTATGTACCTGAGGGAGTGTATGTAGGTGTAATCTGTATCACCTGTCTCTTCCAGGAGGAGGAGGGTCCAGAGGTGCTGCTGGTGAAGGGGGAGGGGTGTGAGGAGGGTCTGTGGAAGCCTGAGGGGAACATGGTCATGGAGGACAACCGGAATAAACCTCCTCCTGAACCCGCAGAGGAACCAGCTGAGCAGCACAGGACCACACACAGTCTCACTGAGGTGAGCCCACTGGGAACTACTGTCTGAATGATATTAGGTTAGTGCCCGTATTCACAAAGCCTCTCAGAGTAGGAGTGCTGATCTAGGATCAGTTTTGCCTTTTAGATCATAATGAATATAATTATTTGGAAAGATCCTAAATCAGCAATCCTACTCTGAGACTCTTTGTAGATACGGGCCCAGGTCTTGCTTCGTTTTGTCTTAAGTGTGGGACCATACCTTTTGAATTATCAAACCATTAAAGAGTGTCAAGTAATCAAATCAACTAATACAGTTGCATATTACTCATAGCAATCCCTCATTGCCCAATCAGAAGATGCTTCATAGCAATGGTTCTCATATCAGATTTCTGGATCCAACATCCTCTCTCTCTATCTCTTAAAGTCAGTTGACATGGAGGAATGGAAGCCTGATCTGCTGCTAGTCAAAGAGGAGACAATAGAGGACGGACCAGAGAGCATTGACCTGCTGAGTGGACTAACGATGGGGYAGCAAGGTAAGGAAGAAATACATATAGCCTGCATACAGTAATAGATCTTCAATGGGAATAGTGTTGCACCTGGGAATTTGTGTCTGAATTTTCATCATTCATKAAATTAAATCAATACAAGCTATGTTTCCATCCAAAAACACACATTATAATGTATAAACTTGACCTGGTAATTAACAAAAAAAACTTCACATGTAGAGTTTTCTCTGCCATGTTTGTAAAGTCTATTTTCTAACCTCTTCCTGCAGGTGGTTGGCTGGAGGCTAACAGAGGACACTGGGTGGCCAACTTGGATTCCCAGACCCAGACAGGTGCAGCCAAAGGCCCTGGGGACGACATCACTGAGCAAGCCAGGACCATAGGCGACATAGTGGAGGTCAGTGGATGGGACAGCGTCCTCAACTCTGAGCTGCGGTACAATACTGTTAACCACAAACAGAAACAGACAGTCAAACACAAAACAACATCCGATCTTGACAGAAAACTGTCTGAGACCAGGAAGAGGCGTAGATTTGTTCTGCAGGGACAGGGAGGTGACCATATGTGGAGGGAAAGAACAGACTCGGCAAGCGATGCTCCGTCCTGCTCCTATAGTTGTGATTCAGAGAGACTGATGGCGCCTCAGGTTAACCCCCTAACAGGTGCTGCATTCAACCTGCCTTCTATAGGATCTATCAACTGGAACATGGACCCTGCGACAACACAGACACTCCCTGGCCTTCATCCTCCTCACACTCCCTTAATGTTAAACCAGACCTCAGACAATGCCAGTGCCTCAACACTAAATGGCTGCACAAGCCCATTGGCAAATGACAGTAGTAGAGATGGAATCAGTAAAGGTGACAGCGCCAAAGAGAAGTGCTTTCCGTGTTCGTTCTGTGAGAAGTCCTTCAGTTTCCCCGTAGAGGTGGAGATCCACCAGAGGATGCACACGGGGGAGAAATCGTTCAGCTGCCATCTGTGCCGGGCCAGTTTCTCACACTCGTTCAACCTAAAGAGGCACCATATGGTCCACACAGGGGAGAAACCCTACAGCTGCCCCCAGTGTGAGAGGAGGTTCTCCCACCAGCACCAGCTGAAGAGGCACCTGAAGGTCCACACGGGAGAGAGGCCATTCGCCTGTATGCATTGCGGGAAGAGGTTCTCAGAGAGGAGCAACCTCAGGATACACCAACAGAAAATACACACAGCCCATGTATAGAGTATTGTAACAAGTCATAAATTACTAGTTAGTGTGTTTGTAGTTCACTTTGTTGGTTTGGGATGTAGCAGGGAACTGGATGAGGTGAACTGAGGAGGGAATGAGTGTGATAAGGCAGAATAGATGATATAGTGATGGTTGGTGTGATTGTGTCTGTAAAAATGCTTCACTGATGAAGAGTGACAGCTATGTCCCTATAGGTTGATACTGGTGTTTTATAGTGGGATAATGATAGTGCCTTAATTCACTTGACAAAATAGATAAGATCCGTGTAACGTAATGTTGAACCTTTTCCAAAGTATTCTAAAATTACATTTTATCAAAGCGAGGGTACCAGATTTACAGAAAAGGTKAAGTGTTACCATAGTGAGAAAAGTTATTCTACTTGTCACATGTATCGTTTTGTGCAATAAAAGTACTGTACTTCATGTTGTGACTGTATGACCATTTTTTWAAATTAAATAAAAATTGTGCTGACTGATTTGGTTATTTTGGTATCATTGCAGGGTCTGAGTTTCCCTTATCTCAGTGGAACCAAAACATTATACTTCATTCTTGAGTCAACAGATATGGACATTTGTTTTTCATAATAAACTCCAATGGGTCTGTATTGTTAAGTATTTTAATCAAAGTGTTAGAGATAGGTTTGACTGGTTAACATTTTATAATGTCATGTTTCTGTGTGTACAGCAAAGCATTCCTTAAATAAACCTTTATATTATCTTCTGTTCAATTTGTGTTTACAGTCTGCAGTCCATGAGGACCTGCTGATAGCCGGTGTTGCTGGTAGGAGAGACTGGACTTCTGAAGCAGCTGGTCACAAACCCTGGCCCCGGATCAGGACAGTGGATCAAGAGCCGTCACTATTCCTTCCTGATTCAGATTCAGGACGGAACCACGAGGGACAAAGACTCGACCATCACGCAGAACACAACCAGTGGACAGGTGGACTGAACAACTTCAGTCCTGGTGGTCATCAGAGAGACAGAGGCTCCAGTCAGGGATCCAGTCTGCAGCCAAGACCCTTCTCTTCACAGTCTCAGAGCAGGGATGAAGCAGGGCCTGGGGCTGATAGAGATAGACCCTCCTGTTCCTATGATACAAACAGCACAGTATCCATGATGAACAGAGCATGTCACCCTGGGGTTCAGCCTTCACAGAGAGTGACAGGAGCCCCCCCTGGTGGTAGTCTATCAGCAATTCGGTCTTCTCCGTCAGGGTCTTGTCTCATGACTGGTGAATGGGTTCATAGAAGGCCTGGGCCTAGCCTTCCTCGGTTACCTCATGGTTACCCTACCAATACAGACCGGGTCAGGATGGGTGTTCCCCACAAGAGGTACTTATGCTATAACACAGCACACAATCCCAACAACACCCAAACAATGGCTAGAGGTCAAGGAAGGAGCTCAAAGACTAACCACCTGACGGTGGTGGCTCCTGCTTCTACTTCCTCTGGTGTCATTGGGTCACAATGTGGGAGGCCGAGCATGAGGACGGACCCAGACAAGCCGTATGCCTGCCCCACGTGTGGGAAGCGCTTTGCTGAGGTGAACTATGTGAAGAAGCACCAGAGGGTCCACACAGGGGTGAAACCCTTCAGCTGTACCCAGTGTCACATGCGCTTCGCACAGGCTGGTGACCTGAGGAGGCACCAGAGGGTCCACACAGGGGAGAAACCCTACAGCTGTCCCCAGTGTGAGAAGAGGTTCTCCCGCCAGTACCAGCTGAATGTGCACCTGAAGGTCCACACAGGAGAAAAGCGGTTTGTTCGCCTGCACGCACTGCGAGAAGAGATTCTCAGAGAGGAGCTATCTCAGCATACACCAGCAGAAAAACCATTCCACTCTATAACATAGAAAATTACAATTCTACTCGATAGCTTCTGATGTTTAGATCAAACCCTGAGTAACAGATTTCGGTGTTGAATATTGCATCCAGACATTTGATATACACGGTATAAGGCACATACAGTGCCTTCATAAAGTATTCATACCCCTTGACTTATTCCACATTTTGTTGAATAGAGCCTGAATTCAAAATGTATTAAATCTTTTTTTAAATCTCAGTCTACACACAATACCCCATAAAGACAAAGTGAACATGTTTTTAGAAATGTATTGAAAATTAAATATATAACTAGCAAATGTATTTAAGTATTCACACCCCTGACTCAATACATGTTAGGATCACCTTTGGCAGTGATTACAGCTGTGAGTCTTTCTGAGTATGTCTCTAAGAGCATGACACACCTGGAATYTACAATATTTTACAAATTCTTTAAGCTCTGTCAAGTTGGTTGTTGATCATTGCTAGACAGACATTTTCAAGTCTTGCCATTTAAGTCAAAACTGTATCTAGGCCACTCAGGAACATTCAATTTTGTCTTGGTAAGCAACTCCATTATAATTTTTGCCTTGTGTTTTAGGTTATTGTCCTGCTGAAAGGTGAAGTTGTCTCCCAGTGTCTGATGGAAAGCAGACTGAACCAGGTTTTCCTCTAGGATTTTGCCTGTGCGTAGCTCTATTCCGTTTCTGTTTATCCTAAAATGTATCCTTAGTCCTTGCTGATGACAAGAATACTCATAACATGATGCAGCCACCACCATGCTTGAAAATATGAAGAGTGGTACTCAGTGATGTTGTTGGAATTGCCACAAATATAAAGCTTTGTATTCAGGGCAAAAAGTTAATTTCATCGGCACATTTTTTGCAGTTTTACTTTGGTACCTTATTGCAAACAGGATGCATGTTTTGAAATATTTTTATTCTGTACAGACTTCCTTCTTTTCACTCTGTCAATTAGGTTAGTATTGTGGAGTAACTACAATGTTGTTGATTCATCCTATCAGAGCCATAAACTCCCTGAGCGGTTTCCTTCCTCTCCGGCAACTGAGTTAGGAAAGATGTCTGTATCTTTGTAGTGACTGGGTGTATTGATACACCAGCCAAAGTGTAATTATTAAGTTCATGTTCAAAGGGGTATTTAATGTCTGCTTCCCCCAAACATGTCGAAAAACATAATTCCACTTTGACATTATGGGTTATTGTGTGTAGGCCGGTGACAAAATCTGAATTTAACTATTTTAAATTCAGGCTGTAACAAAAAAGTATGTTGCATTTTGTGTTTGTACTGTGTAGGTTATATGATGTTTACAAATGCCTGTTTCATTACTTCCAATCAAATAAATAAAAAATCCCAAGAGACTTTTAATGAGAAAATAAATGCAGTTTATCAACGTGGGAGGCCGAGCATCAAGCAGTACGCCTGCCCCACGTGTAGTAAGTGCTTTGCTAGGGCAAACTATTTGAAGGAGCACCAGACCATTCACACTAAGGAGACGCACTATAAGTGCAAACTATGTTACAAGATCTTCTCTTTCCAGAGTAACTTTACCAGACATAGGAGTGTCCACAACCGGGTGAAATGGTAGCAGTGTAGCTTGAGATGTACACAGGGGATATCTGAGAACCATTCTTTAGCTGACATTATAAACTCAGCAAAAAAAGAAACGTCCCTTTTTCAGAACCCTGTCTTTCAAAGATAATTTGTAAAATCCAKATAACTTCACAGATCATTGTAAAGGGTTTAAACACTGTTTCCCATGCTTGTTCAATGAACCATAAACAATTAATGAATATGCACCTGTGGAACGGTCATTAAGACACTAACAGCTTACAGACTGTAGGCAATTAAGGTCACAGTTATGAAAACTTGGGACACTAAAGAGGCCTTTCTACTGACTCTGAAAAACACCAAAAGAAAGATGCCCAGTGTCCCTGCTCATCTGCGTGGACATGCCTTAGGCATGCTGCAAGGAGGCATGAGGACTGCAGATGTGGCCAGGGCAATAAATTGCAATGTCCGTACTGTGAGACGCCTAAGACAGTGCTACAGGGAGACAGGACTTACAGCTGATCGTCCTCACAGTGGCAGACAACATGTAACAACACCTGCACAGGATCGGTACATCCAAACATCACACCTGCGGGACAGGTACAGGATGGCAACAGAAACTGCCCGGGTTACACCAGGAACACACAATCCCCCCCATCAGTGCTCAGACTGTCCGCAATAGGCTGAGAGAGGCTGGACTGAGGACTTGTAGGCCTGTTGTAAAGGCTGGTTCTCACCGGACATCACCGGCAACAACGTCGCCTATGGGCACAAACCCACTGTCGCTGGACCAGACAGGACTGGCAAAAAGTGCTCTTCTCTAACGAGTCACGGTTTTGTCTCACCAGGGGTGATGGTCGGATTKGCGTTTATCGTCGAAGGAATGAGCGTTACACCAAGGCCTGTACTCTGAAGCGAGATCGATTTGGAGGTGGAGGGTCCGTCATGGTCTGGAACGGTGTGTCACAGCATCATCGGACTGAGCTTGCTGTCATTGCAGGCAATCTCAACGCTGTGCGTTATAGGGAAGACATCCTCCTCCCTCATGTGGTACCCTTCCTGCAGGCTCATCCTGACATGACCCTCCAGCATGACAATGCCATCAGCCATACTGCTCGTTCTGTGTGTGATTTCCTGCAAGACAGGAATGTCAGTGTTCTGCCATGGCCAGCTAAGAGCCCGGATCTCATTCCCATTGAGCACGTCTGGGACCTGTTGGATCGGTGGGTGAAGGCTAGGGTCATTCCCCCCAGAAATGTCTGGGAACTTGCAGGTGCCTTGGTGGAAGAGTGGGGTAACATCTCACAGCAAGAACTGGCAYATCTGGTGCAGTCCATGAGGAGGAGATGCACTGCAGTACTTAATGCAGCTGGCCACACCAGATACTGACTGTTACTTTTGATTTTGACCCCCCCTTTGTTCAGGGACACATTATTCAACTTCTGTTAGTCACATGTCTGTGGAACTTGTTCAGTTTATGTCTCAGTTGTTGAATCCTGTTATGTTCATAACATGTGTAAATATTTGTAAGTTTGCTGAATATAAACGCAATTGACAGTTAGAGGACGTTTCTTTTTTTGCTGAGTTTAGTTTAGTTATGTTAAGTGTCTTGGAGTAATTAACCACATACCCCTCATTAACTTGTCATTTGAAACAGACTTGAGTAAATACATGTTTTTAGAGAGACAGTAAACCTAGGCTAAAACAAGGACAGTTTAATATTTACCCTAATGAGGTGATGTAGATGGAATAAGCAGTAACGTATTTCAAAGAACAGCGTGCATACATTTTTCATTTCACAACACACACATCCTTCTCTTCAGTGTAAACGGGAGTTTATAAACTGTACGGTACAAGTCTCAAAGAAGTCTAAGAAACTGGACATTATTGTGGCTGCAGCAGAAACGTTTTTGGGACATTTTACATCTGAAGACTTGCAAGGGGTACTGGTGTCGGAAGACCTGCCCTTTTTTTACAGAGAAGTTTGATTTAGTTTCTTTTTCGGTAGTTTGGTTTGTTTCCGTTTATTGGGGGATCCTGTTTCCATCGTGCACAGTAGGTGGTGGGATACKCGTTAAATTGTGCAATCGCCAATATACCACATAAGAAGAGAGAAACGGATACCGAATCTGATGGAGTTAGCAAAGATGAGAGTGAATGTGATGAGAATACTGGATGGACTACAGTCGCTAAAGGACAGATAAAAATAGCAAACATCACAGTTGAAACACTATCTAGTAATCCTACTGCTCATGGCGCAACTACTTCACAGTTTTTAGTATGAGTGCGGTTTGAGGATAAGAAGATGTGCCTGGGAGATCCGTTTGATGTTGCCAAGATGGTGAAAAACGTGTTGTGTTTGGCCTGCTGATTGGCGCAGCGGTCCAAGGCACTGCAGTGCTTGCTGCGTTACTACAGATCCTGGTTCGATACCGGGCTGTGTCGCAGCCGGCCGGGAGACCCATGAGGCGACGCACAATTGGCCCAGCGTCGTCCGGGTTAGGGGAGGGTTTGGCTGGCCCGGGATGTCCTTGTCCCATCGCGCTCTAGCGGCTCCTGTGGCAACCCGGGCGCATGCACGCTCACACGGTCGCCAGGTGTACGGTGTTTCCRCCGACACATTGGTGCGACTGGCTTCCGGGTTAAGCGTGCATTGTGTCAAGAAGCAGTGTGGCTTGGCGGGATTGTGTTTCGCAGGACGCATGGCTCGAACTTCGCCTCTCCCGAGTCCGTATGGGAGTTGCAGCAATGGGACAAGACTAACTACCAATTGAATATGACGAAATTGGGAGAAAAAAAATATATATATATATATATATATATTTGGGTACTGTATAATCTGTGAGGGTGGAACAATCTGTGGAATTTTGTTGATTATTTTGTGTGTTTGGTGCATGTTGTGCCTTACCAGCATCAAGGAGAAAGAGATGACTGCCTTTTTGGAACAGGGCACCAATCAAGGGCGTTATTTCTGGAGTCTCTGTGGAAGTTGGGGCTGAGAAGATGAAAATTGCGGGAGTACACTATATATACAAAAGTTAGTCGATTCAGCTATTTCAGCCACACCCATTGCTGACAGTTGTATAATATCGAGCACACCGCCATGCAATCTCCATAGACAAACATTGGCAGTAGAATGGCATTACTGAAGAGCTCAGTGACTGTCAACATAGCACTGTCATAGGATGCCACCTTTCCAACAAATCAGTTCGTAAAATGTCTGCCCTGCTAGAGCTGCTCTGGTCAACTGTAAGTGCTGTTGTGAAGTGGAAATGTCTAGGAGCAACAACGGCTCAGCCGCAAAGTGGTAGGCCACACAAGGTCACAGAACGGGACTGCTAAGTGCTGAAGCGCATATCGCGTAAAAATCGTCTGTGGTTGCAACACTCACTACTGAGTTCCAAACTGCCTCTGGAAGCAACGCCAGCGAGATAACTGTTTGTCGGAAGCTCCATCAAATGGGTTTCCATGGTCGAGCAGCCATGGCTCACCATGCGCAACACCAACCATCGGCTGGAGTGGTGTAAAGCTTGCCGCCATTAAACTCTGGAGCAGTGGAAATGCGTTCTTTGGAGTGATGAATTACGCTTCACCATCTGGCAGTCCGACAGATGAATCTGGGTTTGGCGGATGCCAGGAGAACACTACCTGCCCGAAAGCATAGTGCCAATTGTAAAGTTTGGTGGAGGAATAATGGTCTGGGGCTGTTTTTCATGGTTCGAGCTAGGCCCCTTAGTTCCAGTGAAGGGAAATCTTCACACTACAGCATACAATGATATTCTAGACGATTCTGTGCTTCCAAATTTGTGGCAACAGTTTGGGGAAGGCCCTTTCCTGTTTTAGCATGACAATGCCCCCGTGCACAAAGCGAGATCTATACAGAAATGGTTTGTCAAAATCGGTGTGGAAGAACTTGACTGGCCTGCACAGAGCCCTGARCTCAACCCCATCGAACACCTTTGGAATGAATTGGAACACTGACTGCGAGCCAGGCCTAATCGCCCGACATCAGTGCCCGACCTCACTAATGCTCATGGCTGAATGGAAGCAAGTCCCTACAGCAATGTCCCAACATGTAGTGGAAAGCCTTCCCAAGAGTGGAGGCTGTTATAGCAGTAAAAGGGGGGACCAACTCCATATTAATGCCCATGATATTGGAATGAGACATTCGACGAGCAGGTGTCCACATGCTTTTGGTCATGTAATGTAGTTGGGGCTTGACGATTGCCTCGTATGTTCAATGGAGAGGATATAGTACGTCTGTTACCGTTTTTGATGAGGAGTCGCTCCCTACACATGTCAAGATTGGATATGTGAGTTAGCCTGTGTTTGCAGAGAGTATGACTTGAGTAATTATTTTACTGTGGAAGATGACGTTGAATGTCGCAATTGTGGRGGGAAGCATGTACAGGAGTTCCCTGAATGTCCTGTAAGGGTGAAGGAGGCCTAGATTGCTAGGATAAGAGCTGTTCAGCGTGTCTCCTATGCTGAAGCAGCAAGAAAAGTTCAAACATTTCTAGTGGTTCGGTTGTCGTGGAGACACCACAGTCCAGTGATTTGGGTGCAGTTTGCAAAGTGCAGGATCCAGATACCCTTCTCTTAAAGAAAGTATATTATTTGGGCATTTATTGCTATGGTGATGAACTGCACTGCAGGAGTGGATAAGAACTCAAGAAAGAGTGATATTATCCTTAGAGATAGAGGACTCATCTTTATATCTGTGCCATTATAGCGTCTAAGACAGTATGAGCAGTTCCYATGAGGCTACAACCCATAGTAATCCCCACCCAGTTGACTACTAATCCCACCCTGTTGACTAATTTAAAATGGTGGAAGCTTGGTGGAAGCCCTCAATGAAAATGTCTGTGCTAAAACGGGTTATATCCATGATGAGTCCTTTTATCTATCTCTATGATATCCTCGTATCTGCAGCTGGACACTTCTTGGGAATGAAAGATGTAACAGGTGAAGAGCTGCATGGGTACTGACTCTGAGTGGATTAAAAGTTTTAGTTAATTTCCCTTTTTATGTTTTGGATGTCACCTTTTTTAATTTCCTGAATCTAGTAGTGGGCGGCAATACACTGTTTCTGGTGTAGTCTTCCCTAAAACACCACATAAGAAGACGTAGTAAACAGTGACCAAGAACAATTTCCATGTTTACCGTTATTGTTGTTATTTCGACGTTTTAACACCATGAAACTCAAAATATGACTAATTGAACTGCACTGCATGACATACCCTCCCCCATGTAGTGTTAAACGCAAGTTACATTTGGTAAAATGTTCCAATAAAGATATAATATAAACCCCTTGAAGATGGCAATACGCCCCAAAAAACATTTACTCACTAACAAAAGGGTTGAATTGTTCTGCAACACGTGCAGTGAATGCTAACATGGCTTTGGTGATGAAAGGTACATTGTGCATTTATTTATCTCCCACTGRATGCTGTGACATGGGCCTGGTTGGTGTCACATCTTCTTCAAGCTGCCTGACTGAATACTGGGGCCTTCAGTGGTACTGGAAGCAAGGGCATTACCTGGAAGTACAGCAACAGTCTCATTCTGTCAACATATATTGTATGTAAAATCCTACAAACTTCTACAGACGCAAACACTGACTTATATTCACTTTGTCTACTCGTCCCATTCTTTAATATTGTCTTGGATCTATATTTTAGATGACACAGCTACATGTAATGAAAGTTTAGGTTTGCTTTTCATTACCCCATTTTGTGCCTGCCAGTTGGCTACTCTGCTAGCAGCTTGCTAGCTACTGTAGCTGGACTAAAAACAGCAAGCAAGCTAGCCTTTTAGCTTCCCACATATCCTCCATGGGAAATAATCAAATTTATAATTAAATAATATCCCCTGGCAAATATGATTTACTTGCCAGCGTAACCTACAACATTATCCCAGTATAATATGCTCCTTGAATGTATTCCTGCCCCCATATCAGCTAAAAATAGAATGCCATAGTTACTTTACACCACTGGAAAAATACTTTGAAGTACTACTTAAGTCGTTTTTGGGAGTATCTGTACTTTACCATTTATATTTTTGACAACTTTTACTCCACTACATTCCTTATGAAAATAATGTCGTTTTTACTCTGATACATTTTCCCTGACACCCAAAAGTACTGGTTACATTTTGATTGCTTAAACAGGAAAGCAATATGGTCTAATTCACGCACCTATCGATATAATGTGTTGTCATCCCAACTGCCTCCGATCTGGTGGACTCACTTAACACAAATACTGAGTTTGTAAATTATGTCAGAGTGTTGGAGTGTGCCCCTGGCTGTTCGTAAATTTTAAAAACAAAAAAATGGTGCTGTCTGCTTTGCATAATATAAGGAATTTGATCTATAGCAACTACTTTTACTTTTACTCAAGTATGACAGTTGAATACTTTTTCCACCCCTGTACTTAAGTACATTTAAAATTAAATACGAGAGTAAAAGTCTAAAAGTAATTTACTGGGTAACTTTAACTTTTACTTGAATAATTTTCTATTAAAGTATCTTTACTTTTACTTTTTGTTTATCCGTTTCACATACATCAAGTGCTTTTACGGAGAAACGATAAAGGCCTTTACAACATTTAAGTTGATCGTACATTGTTAAAAAAAGTAGAAGGGCCTCATGGACTTGTCAAATAGCTGTCATGTACAGTAACGACCATTGCTTTTCAGGTGACAAACACCGCTAAAGAGGCTGACTCGTGAACGACTGTTCATTAACCGCGGGTTCGAGCACCGCTCATTTCAAGCATTTTTGTTAAGGAAAACACAGTTAGTTCACTGCTGGTCCATGCACATGTGAAGAAGTGGATGATTAGAATAACGCATTTAAAACGTTGTACATGTAGGCGTAGGCCTACACGTCTATGTAATATAGCCTATAGGGGAGAGCGAGGTYTGTCGTCACACTTTTCACGCTGTCTAACATTTACTGGGCACAATACATCACAATGYTAMAAATGTCATACCAAATGAAAGACGGAAGTCTTGGGCACATATTTCGTATTCATTACATCTTAATATCTTATTTTAGTACGGAATTGTAGACTGTTAAATAGAGTGTGCACTTGTGACAATTTGCCCCATCAGCGGTTAAATTGTCACACTAGTTCGGGTAAATTGTCACATTGGATTATCAACAAATAAGAACACAACTAATTAATTGTGAATATTGATTTAAAATTCAAAACAAAATTCAACTTCATTAAAGAACTCTAGATAAAAACAATCATGCCTTGAGAGTCTGGCAAATCATGCCTTTCAATCAAAACAATAATGCTGGCAGAGCACACATTAAGTGAAACGACCAAAGTAATTGTTGGAATCGGAATGGAATGTTGCAGATAACTTGCTTAAATGTTTAAAGTATTAAGAATCCAGAGGTGGTGTTTAAACACACTAACGCACTAATGCACATTTTTGAAACAGCCTATACAACATACATCCGTATCTGACTAATCAGACTCATCTTCAGAGTCACAGTTCTGGCACACATAAATTGCCTGGCCTGAGGTGCAAGCATCATGGGCCCATTTGTTGCATCTCACACACTTCACCCAAGTCTCCTTTAGAAGGCTGTTAGAAAATGGCTCCACACAGACGAGGCAGAAGCACTCCTCTTCATCTGATGACTCTTTTACGATTTCTTTTTTTAGCTGCCTTCTTGTTCTTTGCAGATCCAGATTTTGACTCCCCCCTTCCCTGCCTGTGTCTGAGCTCGTGTTAGGCAGGGCTGGAATGGTGTGCTGGGGCCGGGCAGGCTGGTGCTGGGGCCTGGCAGGGCTGAAATGATGCTGGGGACTGGCAGGTTGGTGCTGGGGCCTGGCAGGGCTGGAATGTTGCTGGGGCCTGGCAGGGCTTGGTTGGTGCTGGGGCCTGGTAGGGTTGGGTTCTGAATGAGGCGATCTGTAACGTAGGATGGTGTCACGACTTCTACCGAAGTCGATGCCTCTCCTTGTTCGGCGGTCGACGTCGKCGGTCTTCTAGCCATCGCTGATCCATTTTTCATTTTCCATTTGTTTTGTCTCGTTRTCCCACACACCTGGTTCTCATTTCCCTCATTATGTGTTGTGTATTTAACCCTCTGTTCCCCCCATGTCTTTGTGTGGTATTGTTTATTGTAAGTGCTTGTGCACATTTTGTTTGACTGGTGCTCGTCGGGTTATTGTGCCCATACTTCGTATTTCTTATGCCGTTGGTTTTACTATTAAACTGCTCCGGCTATTACCAAGTTCTGCTCTCCTGCGTCTGACTTCCCTGCCACCAGATACGCACCCCTTACAGAATACCACACCAACTACATGGAGTCAGCAGGAGCAGGTGCCCCTGGTATGGGGATAGAGGAGTGCATCCAGGAGCAAGCGACAATGATCCAACATCTTGGCATCGCGATGGACCGCGTCGTGCAGACCATGGACCGCTGGGAGAGACAGAGAGTTCCTCCAGCGCCCCCACCAGCACAACCGGGGTTACCACTACTCGTCCCTCCTGCATCCGGTCCCAGTGGGATGCATCTCGACCTTCCCAGGGAGTATAATGGGATGGCGGCACGGTGCCAGGGTTTCGTGTTACAGCTGGACTTATACCTTATACCATTTACCCGGCTCCCTCGGGAAGGGAGAGGGTGTCTGTCCTCGTTTCGTGCCTCTCGGGGAGAGCTCTGGAGTGGGCTAACGCCGTATGGGGAGAAGGAGATACGGCGTTGGATGACTTTGAGGAGTTCACACGCCGCTTCCGGGCAGTCTTCGACCACCCGCCCGAGGGTAGAGCGGCGGGTGAACGTCTATTCCACCTGCAGCAGGGGACGAGGAGCGCACAGGAGTTCGCTTTGGACTTTCGGACCCTAGCCGCCGGAGTGGGATGGAACGACAGGGCCCTGATCGACCATTATCGCTGCAGTTTGCGCGAGGACGTCCGTCGAGAGTTGGCCTGCAGGGACACCACCCTTACTTTTGACCAGCTGGTGGACCTGTCCATTCGGCTGGATAACCTGCTGACTTCCAGATCGGGGTCTGTCGGTTCCATCCCCCAGCACCACCACTCCGATGCCCATGGAGCTGGGAGGTGCTGCGCTCAGGGAGACCGGAAGAGGTTCCGTCTCGTGTACCATCTGTGGCCGCAGAGGTCACACTGCCGGTCMGTGCCGGGTTGGTTCCTCTGGGAGTCGAGGCAGCAGACAGGGCACTCTGGCGTCACCTCAGGTGAGAAGGCACCATTCTCACCCAGAGCCCTCTGTTGCACAAATGTTTTTGTTCGTTATGTTTCCTGAATTTTCCCCGCATTCCCAGCATAAGGCACTCGTCGATTCAGGCGCGGCTGGGAATTTTATAGACAGATCATTAGCCTTTAGTTTAGGGATCCCCATCGTTCCTGTGGAAATGCCCTTCCCAGTTCACGCCTTAGAAAGTCGACCATTAGGGTCAGGGTTGATTAGGGAGATCACTGCTCCTCTGGGCATGGTGACGCAGGGGGGTCACACGGAGAAAATCAGTCTCTTTCTCATTGACTCTCCTGCGTTTCCGGTGGTGCTAGGTCTACCCTGGTTAGCTTGTCATAACCCCACTATTTCATGGCAACGGAGTGCTCTCACGGGGTGGTCGCAAGAGTGCTCGGGGAGGTGCTTAGGGGTTTCCATAGGTGCTACTACGGTGGAAAGTCCAGACCAGGTC
Source organism: Salvelinus sp. IW2-2015 (assembly GCF_002910315.2). Lineage (NCBI taxonomy): Eukaryota > Metazoa > Chordata > Actinopteri > Salmoniformes > Salmonidae > Salvelinus > Salvelinus sp. IW2-2015. The sequence continues at coordinate 47,087,490 of NC_036853.1, forward strand.
TCCACCGTGCGCATTCCCCCCCCCCGAGTATGCCGATTTGGCTCTCGTCTTCTCCAAAAAGAAGGCGACTCAATTACCACCCCATCGACGGGGGGATTGTGCGATAGATCTCCTGGTAGACGCCGCACTTCCCAGGAGTCACGTGTATCCCCTGTCACAGGCGGAGACCGTGGCTATGGAAACATATGTCTCAATGTCAAACAATCCCTGCGTCAGGGGTACATTCGGTCCTCCACTTCACCCACCTCCTCGAGTTTKTTTTTTGTGTAGAAGGAGGGAGGTTTGCGCCCATGTATTGACTATCGAGGCCTTAATCAGATAACGGTGAGGTACAGTTACCCGCTACCTCTAATCGCCATGGCGATTGAGTCAATGCACGGGGTGCACTTCTTCACCAAACTTGATCTCAGGAGTGCTTACAACCTGGTGCGTATCCGGGAGAGAGATGAGTGGGGAACGTTCAGTACGACCTCAGGGCATTATGAGTACCTTGTCATGCCGTACGGATTGARGAATGCTCCATCAGTCTTCCAAGCATTTGTAGACGAGATTTTCAGGGACCTACACGGGCAGGGTGTAGTGGTGTATATTGATGACATTCTGATATACTCCGCTGCACGCGCCGAGCATGTGTCCCTGGTGCGCAAAGTGCTTGGTCGACTGTTGGAGCATGGCCTGTACGCCAAGGCTGAGAAATGCCTGTTCTTTCAACTTCTTCTCTGGTAACCTTTTGACAATACAGAGTCAGTGTACGGTAATTTATGTCAAAATCCTTCGCTGTACTCCTGATTGATTTGTTCTGCAACGTCACCTGCCTCACTGCCTTTAACATTCTGCCAGGTGGTGTGCTGCCATTGTCTTTATTTTATCATTTTTAACCATCTTTCTTTCCTTCCCCTCTTTCTTTCCTTCCTTCCTTCAAAAACACATTTCCTCATTGCAATTACATATTCATTACAGGCTTATTACACCCACCTCCCTGTCTACTATCCTTGTTGCCACAATGCAATTCATAACACCACACTACATTCACGACACTGTATGAAGTAGTGTGTGTGTCTGTGGATATACTGTCTCATACAGTAGGCATGTGGTGTGTTAGTAGACACACACACACACACACACACACACCAGAGCCTGCCAGGGATATGTCTGCTGCTCTAAACTATACGTATATATAATAATCAATTTACATTTAATACTATTATCAGAACCGATTACACAATATCACAATGTTTTTTTGAGCATGTTCTATGTGTCTATGTATACTGGGGCAAGTTGTCACATGTGAAGACTTGCCCCAAGGTCATTGAGACAACTTGCCCCAAAGTGACATGTGTGCTAATGTTGGCTAAATCTCAAGGTTAGCTCAACATAGGACTGCAGCTAAAGTATCAAAAGACAAGTTATTGTCTCCTCTACTCAGTGCAAAATTCATACCTAACAAAGTTTTATTGCATAAAATGTAAAGTGCCAATTTTTTACTATTGAAGGGGAAAAATACACTTGTTCTCACCTCAGATTAGAGTGACCTTGACTACATGTGAAGAAAACTGTGGCAAGACATCAGGAGATTTATAATTGAACACATTTATGAAGATTTTACACTATTGTGGAGAGATGTACTGCTTGGATTCTTTTACCTATGATATAAATAAACTGAAACAATTTTATGTAATTAATTTCATTATTCTTTTGGCCAAATGTCATATTCACAAATGTAAATTTACAAACAAAACACCACATTTTCTTACCTTACAAAAATAAATTMAACTGTATTTTAAGACAACTAAATACTCTACTAACAAAAAAGCTGTTAGAATTATAAGTGTATGTATGTCCCTTAAGGTCCTTGTGTAATGTGATATTGTACCCCCTAGCCCAATTGTCCTTTGTATATTATTTATATATACTTCTGTTCCCGCATGTACTTCCTGTATTGGTTTTGTTGTTAATAAAAAAAATATGAAAAAAAAACAAAAAAAAGCCTGTGTCGGTCTGCATTTTTACATTGAATTCATGGATTTTACATGAGATGGTTCCAGTATTTCACACATTAAATTATAGCATAAACAGGACACTATGGTGTGAATGAATGTAGGATATAGCTATATTGTTGATAGGAATTCCTATAGTACAGAAAATTCTTATTAGACAGTTCGATGCCTTTATCAAATATAAGTAATTATCCATCTGATACTGATATAGCTAAACGTATTCCTCCATTAAAACTGCGGATATGGAAGGTAAGCGTGGGTTCGCGTCCGGATTTGCAATAAACTTCTTTAAAATAACTGCAATACTGCCATCTGTAGGATGTAAGTGAGAGTGCAACCTGTAATCCTAATCTATTACACTTTGTAATGCTCGTCCTCGAGTCCAATAACGCATATGTGACGAAGTAGATTATTATAAAAATGCATATAAAACGTTGAAGGGCTAAATGTAGGTGTACATGTCTATGTAATATGATTATTAGGCCATAGCAGATGTAATTTTCTTCTGCCTTCAAACATTCTTAATCTTCAATTTCAAAGTGTTTGCGGTAGGCTACTTCCCTTCTCAACAAACTAACACAATAAATGTAATTGTACATTTCAAAGGGGAAAAAAACTAACGTGYGATTCGAACCCTTCTCACAATGAGACAATTACGTGGAGCTAAGCACAGAGAGCAATTTGACCAGTCAGTCAAATACGTGTAGTTGCTTTGATTATCAGTACGTGGCGTGCTGAAGTACTTCTGTTAAAACTCCTTTGGGATAGCCCCCTTTTTTTAATTTTAATTTTCGCCTAAAATGACATACCCAAATCTAACTGCCTGTAGCTCAGGCCCTGAAGCAAGGAGCAAGGATATGCATATTATTGGTACCATTTGAAAGGAAACACTTTGAAGTTTGTGGAAATGTGAATTGAATGTAGGAGAATATAACAATAGATCTGGTAGAAGAAAATACAAAGAAAAAAACAACCGGTTGTTGTTTTGTTCTACCACCATCTTTGAAATGCAACAGAAAGGTCCCACTTCTAGCCATCACTCTGGTTGTAATTCTGATGGTGTTCAAAAGAGGACAGCAGAATATGTGCAAAGCTTCAGACGGATAACTTGAAGTATGAGCGAACTACATGACATTAGTATGAAGTCACCCAGGTACATTTGGGCAAATTGCGAAGGAGACATTTGCATTCATATTACATTTTGCTGCAAGAATATAGTCAAATCTGTATACTTGGACTTTGATTTAGCTTTTCCAGTATTAGTAGCCATATTATAAGTTCAACATTTGCAAAACAACCAGTTTTCATAACTACATAACTTTGAATATTCTTATAATTTTTGTACAGAAGGAAAAGGAATGCTGTCGCACAAGGTTTGTCAACTACATTTTGTGACAGAAACAGGGTTTCCTGATACTCCCGTAAAGCCCAGCTCATTGGTTATCTAGCTAGCTTTGTTTGACAAAGTTAGAGTCGATCAAGTGAAGACCGCCCGCGTCATCGACGTGCCATGAAGGCGTCGCTCTATGACAAAAATGTTGGGAGTCCTATAGGATATACTACACCCCTAATGACATAGTGAAGTCTGGTTACGTTCTAGGATCTCTGAGGAATACATACGAACGTGATCTGACTGTTTGAAGCAACGTTTAGGGTTAGATTTTCACAGATTCCTTTCTTTGGAAATTGAACGAGTGGAAATACAAAATCGATCGTGCATGCTATATGGACCTTTTTAGGATATGAAAAAGGATTTTATCTAACAAAACGACACTTCATGTTATCTCTGGGATCCTTTGGATGATAAATCGGAACAAATTTCAGAATGTAAGTTCACATTTCACCTTCAGAGGTGAATTTATCAAACCTATCGTGGTGAAAAAAGTGTTTTGTTGTTAGGTCTCCTCAAACAATAGCATGGCATTTTTTTCACAGTTATAGCTACTGTAAATTGGACAGTGCAGTTATATTAACAAGAATTTAAAGCTTTCAGACGAATACACTTATATGTACCGACATTTGTTGTTTCTCTAAAATCTGTGATCGTGACACAAGGCGCTGCATGATTTACAACTGACCCCTTGACGGAACGCCTATCCCTAAAGAAGTTTTTAAGGACGCTTCCATGAACAAGTGTTGGAACACGTCCAACTACTTCAACGTATCATTGGCTGATACGGAATTTGTTACAGGAAATAATCAAAGCCACCTAGTTTAACGTGTCTTCAGAAAGTATTAATACCCCTTGATTTATCACACATTTTGTTGTGTTACAGCCTGAATTCAAAATAGATTAAATATATTTTCTATCACACCCATCTACACACACAATACCCCGTAATGATAAAGTGAAAATATATTTGTATAAATGTTTAGGAAATACAGATATCTAATTTCCATAAGTATTCACACCCCTGAGTCAATACATGTTAGAATCACCWTAAACAACAATTACAGCTGCGAGTCTTTATGGGTAAGTCTCAGAGCATTGCATACCTGTATTGTACAATATTTGCACATTCTTTTTTCAATTCTTCAAGCTCTGTCAAGTTGGTTGTTGATCATTYCTAGACAGCTAAGTCTTGCCATAGATTTTCAAGCCTATTTATGTCAAAACTGTATCTAGGCCCCTCAGGAATATTCAATGTCATCTTGGTAAGCAACTCCATAGTAAATGTGTGTATATTTGGCCTTGTGTTTTAGGTTATTGTCCTGCTGAAAGGTGAATTTGTCTCCCAGTGTCTGTTGGAAAGCAGACTGAACCAGGTTTTCCTCTAGTATTTTGCCTTACAGCTGTGAGTCTTTATGGGTAAGTCTCAGAGCATTGCATACCTTTACATTTTTACATTTAAGTCATTTAGCAGACGCTCTTATCCAGAGCGACTTACAAATTGGAAAGTTCATACATATTCATCCTGGTCCCCCCGTGGGGAATGAACCCACAACCCTGGCGTTGCAAGCGCCATGCTCTACCAACTGAGCCACACGGGACCACAATACCTGTATTGCTCTATTCCATTTATTTTTAATCCCTAGTCCTTGCCGATGACAAGCATACCCATAGCATGATGCAGCCACCACCCTGCTTGAAAATATGAAGAGTGGTACTCAGTGATGTGCTTTGTTAGATACGCCCCAAACATAACGCTTTGTATTCAGGACAAAAAGTTCATTTCTTTGCAACATTTTTTGCAGTTTTACTTTGGTGCCTTATTCCAAACATATTTCTATTCTGTACAGGTTTACTTCTTTTCACTCTGTCATTTAGGTTAGTATTGTAGAGTAACTACAATGCTGTGGATCCATCCTCAGTTATTCCTCTTGCACCTATTAAACTCTAACTGTTTTAAAGTCACCATTGGCCTCATGTTGAAATCCCTGGGCGGTTTTCTTCCTCTCCGGCAACTGAGTTAGGAAGGACACATGTATTTTTGTAGTGACTGAGTGTATTGATACATCATCCAAAGTGTAATTAATAACTTCRCCATGCTCAAAGGGATATTCAAGGTCTTTTTTTCTTCTCACCCAGCTACCAATAAGTGCCCTTCTTTGCAAGACATTGGATTACCTCCCTGGTCTTTGTGGTTGAATTTATGTTTGAAAGTCACTGCTCGACTGAGGGACCTTACATATAATTGTATGTGTGGGGTACAGAGATGAGGTAGTTATTCAAAAATCATGTTGAACATGATTGCACACAGAGTGACTCCATGCAARTTATGTGACTTGTTATGCAKATTTTTACTCCTGAATTTATTTAGGCTTGCCATAACAAASGGTTGAATACTTATTGACTTTAGACATTTCAGCTTTTCATTTAATTAATTTGTAAAAAATTAATAAAACATAATTCCACTTTGACGTTATGGGGTTTTGTGTGTAGGTAAAAAAAATCTAAATGTTATTAATTTAAAAATGAAGATTAAAAACAAATTGTGGAAAAGTCAAGGGGTGTGAATACTTTCTGAAGGAACTGTATTTGTTGGGTGGTTGTGCAATTTCTTATTTCCCATTTTTGTAAACGAAATGTGCAATTCACGCTCCGACCTGTGTCAGGCAGAAATACACAACAAAACGTCTAGTCTGCCGGAAAACTACACGAAGAAAAATAAGTAAACGGAAGTGAGCAGTGACCAAGACTACCTTAGCGTTTTTATAGTTATTTCGACAMTTATTAACTCAAAATAAGACATTTTATTTCATAGCAACACCTACCTACCTACCACAGGCAGTCTTTAATTCGCGTTAGGGACAGGACTTGGTTGATTGATGTGTTATTTAGGTAACGCCTAGCTAGCTGCTAAGGTTAACTAACAATGGCTAACTGTAATGGTAACGTTATGGTTTTTCACACTCAAATAGCCTCCATCATGGAGGTGCTAGCAAACGCAGCCGTGGCAGAGATCTGTAAACTCGTAGACGACGACTATGCAGTGTGTCGTTTAGAAATAACTCAAAGCCAGAAAGAAAACAGGACATTGCGGAGGAAACTACAACTACTGGAACTGAAGGTGTCACGGGAGCGCGCAGAGAGGACAATGCGAGAGCGCGTCCTCGGCAGTCGTCCCAGAAGTGTCAAGATCCTCGACCGATACAGAGSCATTGTAAGAGGTACATTTAGCCCCGTTCCCCTCTGCGCATGTGTTTGGATTGTATGCAATAATTCATCTGATGTGATTACTTGGATGTCTTGCAGAAAGTTAAGTGTTAGTTTACATCCTTGCCAATTCTAGACAATGTCAAAACTGACCGAGGTCACATTTGTTTTATATTGGGAATTCGGTGTATATTTTCTCTCGTCAATAATACCAAGCATGAGATAATACTGTAACGACCCTGGGTTTATAAGCGCGGAGATCGACTCTGCAGCACGTAGGATGCTTTTGCGGCACAGTCGAGAGCGCGCCGGACCTCGGGCTAGAAGGTCGAGGGTTCGAGACCTGCTCCCTGCTATTTCATTACAATACGATTTTGCCGCACGAGCATGCTTTTGCGGCACAGTCGAGAGCGCGCCGGACCTCGGGCTAGAAGGTCGAGGGTTCGAGACCTGCTCCCTGCTATTTCATTACAATACGATTTCGGATTTAACAAAGCGTGCCATGACTAAGAAAATAATATATTTTAAAATCAGAAGATGGAGGAAAATCCACTTTTCTTTCGTTGTTGAATTATTATTATTTACGGATTTCAGTCTTCAATAGTTCTTAAATAGCATTCACTGTTCCGTAGTTGCGGTCCCTGTCCAGCTATTACAGTGCCTTCAGAAAGTATTGACACCCCTTGACTGTTTCCACATTTGCTTAATAAGTTGCATGGACTCACTCTGTGTGCAATAAGTGTTAAACATTGGGTGACTACTTCATCTCTGTACCCRATAAATAATTCTCTCTAAAAGGTCCCTCAGTTGAGCAGTGAATTTCAAAAGACCAGTGAGGTTTTCCAATGCCTCGCAATGAAGGGCACCTTGACAGAGCGTGAATAATACYAAATAAAGTGTAAATATTGTACAATCCACATGTGCAAAGCTCTTAGACTTACCCAGAAAGACTTACAGCTGTAATTACTGCCAAATGTGATAATATGTATTGACTCAGGGGTGTGAATACTTATGTAAATTAGATAAACTCAGCAAAAAAATTAAGAGTTGACTCTTCACATGGGAATGATTTCCCATGTGAACAAAAGAACAAAAGAACAAATGAACAAAAGAAAGGGAATATTGAATGATCCCCAATGATCCATTGCATCTCCCAAAAACGTTTTCAACATAAACTCAGCAAAAAAAGAAACATCCCTTTTTCAGGACCCTGTCTTTCAAAGATAATTTGTAAAAATCCAAATAACTTCACAGATCTTCATTGTAAAGGGTTTAACCATTTTAACCATTTACATTTTAAGTCATTTAGTGCTGACGCTCTTATCCAGAGCGACTTACAAATTGGAAAGTTCATAACATTTTCATCCTGGTCCCGTGGGGAATGAACCCACAACCCTGGCGTTGCAAGCGCCATGTCTACCAACTGAGCCACACGGGACGCCGTTTCCAATGCTTGTTCAATGAACCATAAACAATTAATGAACATGCACCTGTGGAACGGTCGTTAAGACACTAACAGCTTACAGACGGTAGGCAATTAAGGTCAAAGTTATCAAAACTTAAGACAACTAAAGAGGCCTTTCTAACTCTCTGAAAAACACAAAAAGAAAGATGCCCAGGGTCCCTGCTAATCTGCGTGAATGTGCCTTAGGCATGCTGCAGGAGGCATGATCACTGCAGATGTGGCCGGGGCAATAAATTGCAATGTCTGTACTGTGGGACGACAAAGACAGAGCTACAGGGAGACAGGCGGACAGCTGATCATCCTCGCATTGGCAGACCACGTGTAACAACACCTGCACAGGATCGGTACATCCGAACATCACACCTGCGGGACAGGTACAGGATGGCAACAACAACTGCACGAGTTACACCAGCAACGCACAATCCCCCATCAGTGCTCAGACTGTCCGCAATAGGCTGAGAGAGGCTGGATTGAGGCTTGTAGGCCTGTTTATAAGGAAGGTCCTCACCAGACATCACCGGCAACAACGTCACCTACCGTCGCTGGACCAGACAGTACTGGCAAAAAGTGCCAGTTGAGCCGCGGTTTTGTCTCATCAGGGTGATGGTCAGATTCGCGTTTATCGTTGAAGGAATGAGCGTGAAGGAATGAGCGTTACCTGTACTCTGGAGTGGGATCGATGGAGGTGGAGGGTCCGTCATGGTCTGGGGGTGTGTCACAGCATCATCGGACTGAGCTGTTTGTCATTGCAGGCATCTCCTTTTTTAATTTTTTATCCCCTTTCTCCCAATTTTCGTGGTATCCAATCGCTAGTAATTACTATCTTTGTCTCATCCTACAACTCCCGTACGGGCTCGGGAGAGACGAAGGTCGAAAGCCATGCGTCCTCCGAGACCCCCAACTGCTTCTTAACACAGCGCGCCTCCAACCGGAAGCCAGCCGCACCAAGTGCGGAGGAAACACCGTGCACCTGGCCCCTCGGTTAGGGGGCCCGCCACAGGAGTCGCTGGAGCGCGAAGAGACAAGGATATCCCTACCGGCCAAACCCTCCCTAACCCGGACGACGCTATGCCAATTGTGCGTCGCCCCACGGACCTCCGGTCACGCCGGTCTGCGACAGAGCCTGGGCGACCCAGAGACTCTGGTGGCGCAGCTAGCACTGCGATGCAGTGCCCAAGACCACTGCGCCACCCCTGGAGGCTCATTGCAGGCAATCTCAACGCTGTGCGTTACAGGAAAGACATCCTCCTCCCTCATGTGGTACCCTTCCTGCAGGCTCATCCTGACATGACCCCCCCATGACAATGCCACCAGCACATCTGCTCGTTCTTTGCGTGATTTCCTGCAAGACAGGAAGTTGATGCAAAGAGTCAATATTGCAGTGTTGACCCTTCTTTTCAAGACATCTGCAATTCGCCCTGGCATGCTGTCAATTAACTTCTGGGCCACATCCTGACTGATGGCAGCCCATTCTTGCATAATCAATGCTTGGAGTTTGTCAGAATTGTGGGTTTTTGTTTGTCACCTGCTTCTTGAGGATTGACCACAAGTTCTCAATGGGATTAAGGTCTGGGAGTTTCCTGGCAATGGCCCAAAATATCAATGTTTTGTTCCCCGAGCCACTTAGTTATCACTTTTGCCTTTGGGCAAGGTGCTCCATCATGCTGGAAAAGGCATTGTTAATCACCAAACTGTTCCTGAATGGTTGGGAGAAGTTGCTCTCGGAGGATGTGTTGGTACCATTCTTTATTCATGGCTGTGTTCTTAGGCAAAATTGTGAATGAGCCCACTTCCTTGGCTGAGAAGCAACCCCACACATGAATGGTCTCAGGATGCTTTACTGTTGCATGACACAGGACTGTGGAGCGCTCACCTTGTTCTCTCCGGACAAGCTTTTTCCAGATGCCCCAAACAATCAGAAAGGGGATTCAGAGAAAATGACTTTACCCCAGTCTCAGCAGTCCAATCCCTGTACTTTTTGCAAATATCAGTCTGTCCCTGATGTTTTTCCTGGAGAGAAGTGGCTTCTTTGCTGCCCTTCCTCCAAAGTCTTCGCCTCACTGTGCGTGCAGATGCACTCACACCTGCCTGCTGCCATTCCTGAGCAAGATCTGTACTGGTGGTCCCCGATCCCGCAGCTGAATCAACTTAAGAGACGGTCCTGGCGCTTGCTGGACGTTCTTGGGCGCCCTGAAGCCTTCTTCACAACAAGAACCGCTCTCTTGAAGTTCTTGATGATCCGATAAATGGTTGATTTAGGTGCAATCTTACGGCAGCAATATCCTTGCCTGTGAAGCCCTTTTTGTGCAAAGCAATGATGCGGCACGTGTTTCCTTCCAGGTAACCATGGCTGACAGAGGAAAGAACAATGATTCCAAGCAGCACCCTCCTTTTGAAGCTTCAGTCTGTTATTGAACTCAATCAGCATGACAGAGTGACTCCAGCCTTGTCTCGTCAACACTGACACCTGTGTTAACGAAGAATCACTGACATGTCAGCTGGTCCTTTTGTGCAGGGCTGAAATGCAGTGGAAATGTTTTTGGGGGATTCAGTTCATTTGCATGGCAAAGAGGAATTTGCAATTCATCTGATCACTCTTCATAACATTCTGGAGTATAGCAAATTGCCATCATACAAACTGAGGCAGCAGACTTTGTGAAAATTAATGTGTCATTCTTAACTTTTGGCCACGACTGTACTTCTGGGACACGCATTGGGCTAGGCAACTAGTTCAAGAGCTATAAGAGGAATAGAGAGTGGAAGAGCGAGAGCCAGGTCCCAGTATGAAGTAAGGACCCATATAGGATGGTAGGAACATCGTACTTTGTCTGGCACCCGCTTTGTTCCTTTAATTAAGCACCATACTGTGTCACCAACGTTGTAGTGTGGCCTTGCGACATTCTTGTCATACTGCTTTTTGGCACGCTTCACAGACTGACCCTGCATTTCCCTTTCAATCTGGTGAGCATGTTCCAATGTCTCGTAGTACAACATACTGTGGAGGGTCTGGCATGCTCATGATCAGGTTGCAAGCCAGCCCAGGTTGATGGGTTCTGTTATTTCTTTTCCAAGGAGCATCATGTTCAGAGTGAACCCTGTTGAACTGTCTTTATTGCTCTATAGGCTAACCTTTATTTAACTAGGCAAGTCAGTTAAGAACAAATTCTTATTACAATGACGGCGTACCCTGCCCAAACCTAACGACGCTGGCCAATTGTATGCCACCCTATGAGACTTCATCACGGCCGGTTGTGATACAGCCTGGAATCGAACCAGGGTCTGTAGTGACGCCTCTAGCACTGAGATGCAGTGCCTTAGACCGCTGCGCCACATTCTTTGGGAGACTTCAGACTCGAAATTGGAGCCTTGATTGCTGTGGAGTGTCTGTGGGGCTCCATAGCGACACACCCATTTAGCTGTCAGAACAGCGACACACCCATTTAGCTGTCAGAACTTCAGCCACTGTCACGGCTTGATCGTAGAGGGTAGGCTTCCACCCACTTTGTGAAATAGTCTTGAATAGGGTTGCAATCTTTCTGGTAAATTTCTGGAATTTTTCCATGGGAAGTTAAGCCCTGGGGAATTTCTTAGATTTATCAAAAAAGAGCTTATAACAGTGAACCTTTTTTGTGGGATACACATAAGGCAATTCTAGGTCTTGTGGCATATTTTGGTTAAACTATCCCCAAAACCCTCTGCATGCCCAGTGCATTCTTCCATCACATGTACAGCTGATTCTCAAGATCTTGTACACTAATGAGATGCTATTGGGCCCACATTACTACACTGTCTGAGCCAAGGACTACATCCTTTCTGGTAAGTTTTGATTGCAATACTGGGTGGGGTGAATATATTTTATATGACATACATGATTTTTTGTTAACTAGTAAATAGTAGCCTACAGCAAAGTGTTTTTTAATAATTTCTAACTTGTTAACAATTTCTGCTAGTTAGTTTTTGCTAACATGTGGGTTGCTTGAGCCTGCTAACTGAGGAGTGTTAATTCGCCTCTTTCCATACATGTTTCATTTAAAACATTTATCTTACAAAGGAGTTGTTTAATCTAACTGCTTAACTATTTATCTGTACATGGAATTGTATATATTGTTTCTTTACAGGAAAATGCTACGAGCACTATCTGATTGAGACATTTCACTGCAGCTAATGTAGAAGGAAAAGCTATGTACATTTGCAAATATTGTTCCAAATCATATGTGAAGAATGCAACAAAGATGCAGAATCGTCTGACCAAGTGCATAAAATTCCCTTAGCACTCACAACAACCAACCTCTGACAAAAGTCCCTCTACTTCTATTCAAGGTGAAAATGATGAATCAGACACCTTATCGATAGCAACAGCTCATGGTCCTCCTGGAATCAGAYMTTTTTTTGATTCAATGGAGAAACGTAGTCAGAGAAATGCTMATGAATGTCTCACTCGAGCTGTGTATGCAACTGGTTCACCTCTGATGCTCAAAGGCAATGTGTATTGGAAGAGATTTCTGAATGTTCTTTGTCCAGCATACACCCCTCCAACCAGACATGCTTTATCTACTAATTTGCTGGATGCAGAGTTCAACAGAGTTCAAGTGAAGGTCAAGCAAATCATAGAGAAAGCAGACTGTATTGCAATCATTTCTGATGGGTGGTCGAATGTTTGTGGGCAAGGAATGATTAACTACATCATCTCCACCCCTCAACCAGTATTCTTCAAGAGCACAGACACAAGGGACCACAGACACACCGGTCTCTACATTGCAGATGAGCTGAAGGCAGTCATCAATGACCTTGGACCACTGAAGCTATTTGCACTGGTGACAGACAATGCTGTGAACAAAATTGGTGTCCATCCGGGCAAATTTTAGGCTTTTTGAGCCTGACAACAAGCCATCCTCAACAAGGTTGGAAAGTGACAGTGAAGATGAGGCCTCAGTCTGATGTTCAAGAGGTGGACATTGAGGTCGTCCAGGGAGAAGACATGGAAGCCTGAGAGGAAGACAACCAAAGCTTTAGTTTCTAGTCTATCATTTTACAGATGCATGTTGAAAATGTTTTTGGGAGATGCGATGGATCATTGGGGATCATTAAATATTTCCTTTCTTTTGTTGTTCAGTGAAATCATCCCATGTGAAGWGTCAACTCATTGAAAGTTCAATTCGTAACTAAATTGTTATTTTTTTTATTTCTATTGGAAGGATTTAATCATTTGCAATTATGTCTACTTATAAGGTTTGTTTGTGTCTCCATATGATATGGTAAATATATCCAATGTAAAAAAACATCTACATTTAAATGGTATTAATATTAATTTGCAAATATTCCCATATATTCCCGTTAATTCCCACGGAAAGTTTTCACCTCTGAATATTCCCCAAAATGTGCAACCCTAGTCTTGAACAACCAATAAGTAGCGATTGTAGCATTCTGTCTCGTTCATGGGGCCCATYAGATCAATGGTGATCCTCTCCTTAGGTACTCCCACGCGGACAGTGCCCATAGGTGCTTGGGGCTTCCTCGAAGGTCTGGCTTTAGCGGCACAGCTGGTACATGTACGACACCATAGTGTGAKATCCTCTCTATTTCGGTACCAGTAGTGTCTTGTCTGCAGCCGGGCATTTGTGCATTCCACGCCAATGTGACCACCTACTGGGCCGTCATGCATCTGCTTCATGATGTCTGTCCCAAACACACGAGGTAGGAGTATCTGTGGGTAAAACACTGCGCCTTCGGTACAGTAGAAGCACCATAAGAGAATMCCGTTCTTGACATAGTCTCTTCCACTGGCTCCTATAGGCCTCAGTCGCTGGCCCGACTGGCGACACAGCACCCCACGATGGCCGTTCCTGTCCTTCCTCGAGCCATCTCTTCACYGGGCCCATGTCAGTCAGCCATCTGAGCTTGACGTAATTCCTCAGTAGTCCATCCATGGAACAGAACAGTGAGGCTAATCTTTTCCACGTCCAACGTGTCATCTTCACTGTCCCGATGACCCGACTCCACATTGAAGGCAGCTCCAGAAGATTTCAGGGAGTGCAGGCTGTAGGCTGGGGTCTTCTCCTACCCCCACTGAGCAGAGCTCCGTAAAAGTAGCTTCCACAGCGTTATCAGCTATGCTGAGGCCAAGGTCAGACTGCACTTCCTGGTACCTGAAACGGTCATTATTTTGGGTAGGGTCCTGTATAGTGCAGGGGCAAGTCTGGCGGCAGGGCCTCCTGGACAGGACGTCAGCATTTGTGGTGGCGTCCTGGATGATGTATGACCTTGAAGTTATACTCCAAGCTTCTCGAGCCACCTCGCCAGTTGACCTTCTGGTTCCTTCATCCTTGAGCCACCAAAYGCTGCTGTTGTCGGTGCGCACGATGAAGGGTCTTCCAAGCAGGTATTGACGGAAGTGTGTAGTAAACTCCACTACTACCAGTAGCTCCCTCCGTGTGGTACAATAGTTTTGCTCGGTGGAGGACAGCCGCTGGCTCCCGTACTCTAGAATGCATTCKTCACTGGGACAAGACGCCTCCAATGCTGAAGTTGCTGGCGTCTGTATCGAGGATGAGGTCGTCGCTGTTGAGTGGATAGCCCACTGTTGAGTAGGTAGCSCACTCAACAGTGGTGCGGTGGTGAGTAGCTGTCATTTTTTTGAACGCCTCCTGGCACTCGTGTCCACTGGAAATGAGCATTCTTCTTTGTAAGCTCATGCAGGGTCTTGGCTGCAGCAGCAAAATCTTTGACAAAACGTCGGTAGTACGAGACCAGGCCGACGAACTGACYGACTTCTTAAACGCAGGTAGGCTGGGACCATTCTTGGACTTTCAGATTTTTTGGGGGGGGGGGGGATCTATGGCGATGCCGTGTTCAGAAGCGATGTGTCCAAGGTAGGTTACCTGTCGGCAGAAGAGACAGCACTTGGAGGGTTTCAATTTCAGGTTGGTTTGGCTTAGCCGATCGAACACTTGTGCCAGGCGTTAGAGCGTCTCCATGACATCCCTTCCCAGGATGATGTCATCGAGATAAACATTTAATTGTATAACTAGGCAAGTCAGTTAAGAACAAATTCTTATTTACAATGACAACCCACTGTTTTCCGGTAGGCCAACTTCCTTGTTCAGGGGCAGAAAGACAGATTTTTACTTTGTCAGCTCAGGGATTTGATCCGGCAACCTTTCGGTTACTGGCCCAGCGCTCTAACCACTAGGCTACCTGCCGCCGGTCTCTCATTGCATTCCGGCCAGGACGCGGTCCATTAAACATTGAAACGTCGCTGGTGCGTTGCAAAGCCCTAAAGGCACACATTCCACTCAGAGGCCCTTCCTGCTGCAGAAAGCGGCCGCCTTACCGTCGCTGGGAATAAGTTTTATCTGCCAGTAGCCTGACGCTAAGTCCAAAGTGCTAAACCATTTGGTCGTCYACAGGGTATCTAGAGTGTCTTGGATACTAGGAAGTGGATATGCATCCTTAACWGTATGCTAATTTAGAGCCCTGTAGTTCACACAGACAGTATGGCTGGTCTTTTTTGCATACCATAACTAAATCGGCGAAGCCCAGCTGCCGTGGCTTGGAGAGGCTACTCCAGTTTCAAGACCTTGCTGGTCTGCATTGAGCTGTTTTTCCTAATGTCCATTCAGAAAGTATAAGTGAGGAGGAACAAATAGAACTGAAATTAGTAAYAATGTAAGCAAGTCATGATGACCAGCCAGTGCAAGAAATGAAGACAGGTGCCAGTTCTGCATAACTTTCCTCTTATTAAATAAAATGTAGCTCGATTGAATCTTGTAGGCTAATATTTTTTGTATCATTATTTCTCTCTCTCATGACGGAGTCATCTTTGAACAACATGATCTTGCATTGACACTGCCTTCAAGGGAATTACCGTAGCAGGCATTGTCTTATGTCAGAGCACGTTGGATTCTGCCATCTGACGTGAGACAATGCATAGCAGGTTTATTGTAGTTGTTAAAATTCAAATTCTATTTTGCCAAATTTGTGCGCACGRCATGTTCCATAACGTTGTCATGGAAAATATTAATGCTGCCAACTAACAATCAGCAACCTTGCGGTAAATCCGMCTGCATAATGAATGTTGAAATTGCCAAAGCCCAGTCTCTTTGGAAAATGACAGGAGTGGAATGTTAGCTAAGAAGACTGGTACCCAGACTAGCTCCTGAACAAAGTGTGTCATGAATATGAAAATATGTTCTGAATCAGGGGAGGATGGATAAAAATCCACTTTTTGGGGTAGGCTTAGCACACTTTGTTTAAGAGCTATTGAAGATATATATATATATATATAACATTTTAAAAAGGTATGGACTCCTTTAACTCCCCTGAGTTCTGCAACCAAATTGTACGAGTCGCCCTCGTGCGGCAATGTTTGCTAACAAGAAAGGGGTCTATACCGTTGAGCAGACAGTAGCTAATCTAACAACCTATATTCCCCKAATCACTCTCTCAGGTGAAGGACATCTCACTGAAGGCCACAGGAGCTTTGTGAAACCAGCAGGACACAGCACATGGACAGATGACCAACCAATCACTGTTGATGAGGGGAGTGGAACCTCAACCCAGCACGTTATCGTGATAGAGGTTAGTGGAATAGTGTTGCATTAAAAATGTGTTACTTTGTAAATCAAATGTGTCCCCAGCTATTCACTTGCTTACATGTACATCCTCATTTATCTGCCATAGGGGAGCTTGTGAGACTTCTCTTCGARATTGTTATCCAATTCAACCATTGTACCGATAATAACCTCTTCTTTTCTTGTCAGTCTGCAGATGCAGAGGCTGCAGGTCCTGGAGTCAAGCAGGAGAGGACTGAGGGACAGAAGGACACACGGCACAGCAGAGACATCCAGACTGGAGGGTCTGGAGCGCCCCCTGTAGCCACGAAGAATCCCACCACCACCCCAGCACAGCCCAGGACCATACGCAGCATCACGGAGGTCAGTGGAACGCAGAACGCCGTTTTCAAGTCAGCGACAGACACAAAGACGTTAACTGTAACACACAGGCTCTTACACATAGGTTCTGATCACAGATCAGAACCAGAGAGACTGGGGGTGCGGAGACTGGGCTGTCCTCCTGCCCCCGGCTCAGAGTATTTACCAGTATTTCACCAAAGCCAGAGAACYGTTTATTCAAGTGGTCATGGTGAATCGTTAGACTCTGGCAGTGATGATCCGTCTTGTTCTTACACTACAGAGWTGGACCCTGGCAACATGCCCTTGTGTTTAGAGACACAGACTGATCTGTCTAGAGGGGACTGGAACCATTACAGTAGTAGTGTATACTCTGAAGGGTGCCTAGATGAGAAAGGGGAGGGTCTAGTCGTAGATGAAGTGACTGTGAAATTGGAGGGTGACGTTGCTCCCAAATGGAATGCAGATTGTCCATCTCCTAGGTTACRCTCACAGGGCAGAGATTTCTTAGATTACAGGGAAAACTTAGAGACAAATCCAAATGTTGCGACCCACTCTCCTTTACACTTGTTTAGGGATCAAGACCCAGTGTCCACATCGATGAGACCTTCCGATTCAGACAGCCACGTCCTTTTCGATCAGGGTTTGAACCCAAATGACAGGGCTAGAGCACAGGCTCAGGGAGGGGGAGCCACATCAGGCAATAGTAAAGAGAAACGGTTCAGTTGTACCCAGTGTCACATGCGCTTCACCGAGGCTGGCACCCTGAAAAGGCACAAGAGGCTCCACACAGGGGAGAAACCCTACAGCTGCCCCCAGTGTGAGAAGAGGTTCTCCCGCCAGGACCATCTAAAGATGCACCTGAAGATCCACACGGGAGAGAGGCCGTTTGCCTGTACGCACTGCGGGAAGAGGTTCTCAGAGAGGAGCTACCTCAAGATACACCTGCAAAAAAAACATTCCACAACATAGAAAGTAATCATTCCACTCGACAGCTTCTGATATTTAGATTAAACCCTGTATTGAAGGTAGACTCCGCGAGATGACGTACAGTGCCTTCGGAAACTATTCAGACCCCTTGACTTTTTCCATATTTCTTTAGGTTACAGCCTTATTCTGAAATGGATTAAATAGTTCCCCCCCCCCCTCATCAAATGGACACACAATACCCCATAATGACAAAGCAAAAACCTGTTTAGACATTTTTGCTAATTTATTAAAAATAAAAATATGACATTTACATAACTATTCAGACCCTTTACTCAGCACCTTTGGCATCATTTACAGCARCGAGTCTTCTTGAGTATGACTCTACAAGCTTGGCACACKTGTATTTTGGGAGTTTCTCCCATTCTTCACTGCAGATCCTCTCAAGCTGTCAGGTTGGATGGGGAGCARTGCTGCACAGCTATTTTCAGGTCTCCAGAGATGTTCGATCGGGTTCAAGTCCACTCAAGGACATTCAGAGACTTGTCCCMAAGCTACTCCTGCGTTGTCTTGGCTGTGTGCTTAGGGTCGTTGTACTGCTGGAAGGTGAACCTTCGCCCCAGTCTGAGGTCCTGAGCGTGCTGGAGCAGGTTTTCATCAAGAATCTCTCTGTACTTCGCTCCGTTCATCTTTGCCTCGATCCTGACTAGTCTCCCAGTCCCTGCCTCTGAAAACAAAAACAACACAGCATGATGGTGCCAGGTTTCCTCCAGACATGATGCTTGGCATTCAGGCCAAAGAGTTGAATCTTGGTTTCATCAGACCAGAGAATCTTGTTTCTCATGGGCTGAGAGTCTTTGGGTACCTTTTGGCAAACTGTCGTAAGCACGCTGTCGTACCTTTTACTGAGGAGTGGCTTCCGTCTGGCCACTCTACCATAAAGGCCTGATTGGTGGAGTGCTGCAGAGATGGTTGTCCATCTGGACGGTTCTCCCGTCTCCACAGAGGAACTCTGGAGCTATGTCAGAGTGACCATCGGGTTCTTGGTCACCTCCCTGACCAATGCCCTCCTCCCCCGATTGTTCAGTTTGGCCGGGTGGCCAGCTCCAGGAAGAGTCTTGGTGGTTCCAAACTTCTTCCATTTAAGAATGATGGAGGCCACTGTGTTCTTGGACTTTCAATGCTGCAGAAATGTTTTGGTACCCTTTCCCAGATCTGTGCCTTGACACAATCCTGTCTCAGAACTCTARGGACAATTCCTTCGATCTCATAGCTTGGTTTTTGCTCTGACATGCACTGTCAACTGTGGGACCTTATATAGACAGATGTATGCCTTTCCAAATCATGTCCAATCACTTGAATTTACCACAGGTGTACTCCAATCAAGTTGTAGAAACATCAAGGATGATCAATGAAAACAGGATGCACCTGAACTCAATTTCGAGTCTCATAGCAAATAATCTGAATACTTATGTAAATAAGTTAATTTGTTTTACTTTTCACTTTGTCATTAGGGGGTATTGTGTGTAGATTGCTGATGATTTTTATTTAATCAATTTTAGAATAAGGCTGTAACGTAACAAAATGTGGAAAAGGTCAAGCGGTCTGAATACTTTCTGAAGGCACTGTAGATGCATGCACAAAGTAAACCGCAGTAATGGGTAAATTTCCACAACAACCAAGCGTGTTGAAATGCAAGGCCCAGACATTGTGCAATATATACGTCACATTTAGAGGACAGCAGGTAGCCTAGCGGTTAAGAGCTTTGGGCCAGTAACCGAAAGTTGGCTGGTTCGAATCCCTGAGCAGACTAGGTGAAAAATCTGTGTGCCCTTGAGCAAGGCACTTAACCCTAATTTCTCCTGTAAGTTGCTCTGAATAAGAGTGTGTCCTAAATGACTTAAACATGTAAAGGTAAAATGACAAACAGTATAGCATAAAAAGTCTGTTACATATTGTGTTTGTACTGAGTAGGCTATATGATGTTCACAAATGCCTATTTCATTACTTCRAACTACTTTTTATCCCGAYACACTTTTAATGAGAAAATGAATGCAGTTCATCAAGTTCATGTTGATTTCTAGTTGAGACGTTTTTATGTGTGGTTTTCATATGGTGTATTTAAAACTTGTTTATGGTTAATAAACACAAAATGTGACTTTTCATTCCAAGACTTTCATTGAGACTCTTTAGTATACATCAAATCTAATCTCACCCTATTTTGCATACACCTGACAGCGCTTTATAACCAATATACCTACATACTAACAAACACCTACTGTACACGTCAAAATAGTTTAGTCAGGTTTGTCTGACTTTTGACTTATCATAGCTGACTCATATTTACCCACAACATCATATTTATGTCCACCATGATGGGTTTAACAACAATGAAATCATTCTGTAACTACAGTATAGGACTCAGACGTAGTGGGGATGGGTAAACACTCCATGTTGAAAGTGTCTGTGTGTGTATACGTACCTGAGGGAGTGTATGTCTGTAATCTGTATCACCTGTCTCTTCCAGGAGGACGGTTCAGAGGTGCTGCTGGTGAAGGAGGAGGGGTGTGAGGAGGGTCTGGGCAACCCTGAGGGGAACATGGTCATGGAGGACAACCAGACTACACCTCCTCCTGAACCCACAGAGGAACCAGCTGAGCAGCACAGCACCACACACAGTCTCAATGAGGTGAGCCCACTGTAAACTACTGTCTGAATTATATTAGGTCAGGGCCCGAATCCACAAAGACTGAGTAGGAGGGCTGATCTTTGATCAGTTTTGCCTTTTAGATCATAATGAATGAGATTATATGGAAAGATCCTAGATCAGCACTCTTTGTGGATACGGGGCCAGGTCTTGATTCATTTTGTCTTAAGTGTGGGACCATGCCTTTGAATTATCAAACCATTAGKGTGTAAAGTAATCAAATCAACTAAWACGRTTGCATAGTAACAAATTAACTAAATGTTGCATAGTACTCATACCCCAACCAGAAGATGRTCCATAGCAGGGTGCTCATATCAGATTTRTTGATCCAACATCCTCTCACTCTGTATRTCTTACAGTCAGTAGACATGGAGGATGGGAAGCCTGACCTGCTGCTGGTCAAAGAGGAGACGATAGAAGACGGACCAGAGAGCATTGACCTGCAGAGTGGACTAAAGATGGGGGAGCAAGGTAAGAGAGAAATACATATAACCCATTGTCTTCCGAKAGGTGGCATCGCTTCTATGCAAGGCCCATCCCTCATCCGTGCTGGAGGAATCGTCTCACTATCTGACGTAAGACAATGCCTATAGTCTACATACAGTAACAGATCTTCAAAAGGAAAATTGATGCGCCAGGCTATTTTTTTCCTCATCCATAAAATGAAATCAATAGAACGTATGTTTACATACAAAAACACACATTATAATGGCTGAACTTGACCAGTTAATTTACCAAAATGAAGTGAGTTTTCCCTGTCATGTTTGGAAAGTCTATTTTCTAACCTCTTCCTGCAGGTGGTTGGTTGGAGGCTAATAGAGGAGACTGGACAGCCATCTTGGATTCCCAGACCCTGACCGGTGCAGCCAAGAGCCCAGGGGATGARGTCACTGAGCAGGTCAGGACCAGAGGTGACATAGTGGAGGTCAGTGGATGGGACTGCGTCCTCAACTCAGGCTAGGGAATAACATATTTACCWCAACCAGAAACAGACAGTCGAAAAACAAAACAACATCCGAACTTGACAACAGACTGCAGACTACGGGGACGAGGAGACATAGATTTGGTCTGCGGGGACGTGTCAGTATGCAGCAGGAGGACAGACACAGATTCTGCTAGCGATGCTCCGTCCTGCTCCTATAGTTGTGATTCAGAGAGACTGACGCCTCAGGTTAACCCCCTAACAGGTGCTGCCTTCAGCCTGCCTTCTATAGGATCTATCAACTGGAACATGGACCCTGTGACATCAGACACTACCTGGCCTTCGTTGTCCTCACACTCTCCTTATATTAAACCAGACCTCAGACAATGCCAGTGGCTCAACACTAAATGGCTACACAAGCCCATTGACAAATAACAGTAGTAGTAACACCATCAGTAGATCTGGTGACAAAGAGAAGCACTTCCCGTGTTCATTCTGTGGGAAAGCCTTCAGTTTCCCCAAACAGGTGGAGATCCGCCAGAGCAGTGGTTCCCAAACTTGTTATAGTCCCATACTCCTTCAAACATTCCAGCTGCGTACCCCCTTTAGCACCAGGGTCAGTGCACTCTCAAATGTTTTTTTGCTATCATTGTAAACCTGCCACACAGACACACTATATGATACTTTTATTAAACATAAGAATGAGTGCGAGTTTGTCACAACCCAGCTTGTGGGAAGTGACAAAGAGCTCTTATAGGACCAGGGCACAAATAATAATAAATCATTTTGCTTTTTATTTAGCCATCTTACATATAAAACCTTATTTGTTCATCAAAAGTTGTGAATAACTCGCCACAGGTTAATTGAGAAGGGTGTGCTTGAGTGGATGCACATAGCTCTGCAATGTTGGGTGTATTGGAGAGAGTCTCAGTCTTAAATCATTTTCCACACACAGTCTGTGCCTGTATTTAGTTTTCATGCTCGTGAGGGCCGAGAATCCACTCCCACATAGGTACGTGGTTGCAAAGGGCATCAGTGTCTTAACAGCCTGATTTGCCAAGGCAAGAAACTCTGAGCGCAGCCTTACCCAGAAATCTGGTAGTGGCTTCTGATTTAAATTTGATTTTCACAGAACCGCTTGTTGCAATTTCGATGAGGCTCTCTTGTTCAGATATCGGTAAGTTGACTGGAGGCAGGGCATGAAAGGGATAACGATTCCAGTTTGTGTCATCCGCTTCGGGAAAGTACCTGCGTAATTGCGCACCCAGCTCACTCAGGTGCTTCGCTATATCACATTTGACATTGTGCYTAAGCTTGAGTTCATTTGKACACAAATGAACATTGAATATATCCCGCACATTGAATATAGTTGCGGAGAGTCCCTGTAATCCTAGATTCAGATCATTCAGGCGAGAAAAAACAGAGGCCAGTCGTGTGAGAAACTCGTCATCATGCAAGCGGTCAGACAAGTGAAAATGATGGGCAGTAAAGTACTTTAAGCTAGTCTCTCAATTTAAAAAAAAGTGTCAATACTTTTCCCCTTGATAACCAGCGCACTTCTYTATGTTGTAAAAGCGTTACATGGTCGCTGCCCATATCATTGCATAATGCAGAAAATACACGAGAGTTCAGGGACCTTGCTTTAACAAAGTTAACCATTTTCACTGTAGTGTCCAAAATGTCTTTCAAGCTGTCAGGCATTCCCTTGGCAGCAAGAGCCTCTCAGTGGATGCTGCAGTGTAACCAAGTGGCATCAGGAGCAACTGCMTGCACGCACGATACCACTCCACTATGTCTCCCTGTCATGGCTTTTGCGCCATCAGTACAGATACCAACACATCTTGACCACCAAAGTCCATTTGATGTCACAAAGCTGTCCAGTACTTAAAAYAATATCCTCTCATGTTGTCCTGGTTTCCAGTGGTTTGCAGAAGAGAATGTATTCCTTAATTGACCCCCCATAAACGTAACGGACATATACCAGGAGCTGTGATAGGCCCGCCACGTCTGTTGACTCATCCAGCTGTAACGCATATAATTCACTGACTTGTATGCAAAGCAGTAATTGTTTCAAAACATCTCCTGCCATGTCACTGATGCGTCGTGAAACAGAGTCGTTTGATGAATGCATTGTCTGTATAGTTTTTTGGGCCTTTTCCCCCAGCATTGTCCCAGCCATATCTGCGGAGCAGGAAGAATTAAGTCCTCCACAATAGTATGGGGCTTGCCTGTCCTAGCCACTCAGTAGCTCACCATATAAGACGCTTCTAGCCCCTTCTTAGACAGTGAAAACAAGGCTACTCAGGCAGGAAATAAACCTAACCCAAATGTATAGCCCCGTTGGAAAATATAAATGTACGGTTTGAAAATGTGAAGAAAATTTTAAAATGTGGATCACATTTTTATTTGGCGTACCCCAGTTTGCGAATACCTGCACACGGGGAACAAACCGTTCGGCTGCCATCTGTGCCAGGCCAATGTTTCACACTTGTCCTGATGTGGCAGCGGAGAAATCCTACAGCTGCACCCCAGTGTGAGAAGAGGTTCTCCTGCCAGCACCAGCTGAAGAATCACCCGAAGGTCCACACGGGAGAGAAGCTGATCGCACTGCGGGAAGAGGTTCTCAGAGAGGAGCTACCTCAGGATACACCAACAGAAAATGCACACAGKCCATGTATAGAGTATAGTGACATGCAATGTAGTACTAGTTAGTTTGTAGTTAATTCTGTTGATTGTGGATGTAGTAGGGAACTGGTTGAGGTGAACTGAGGAAGGAATGAGTATGATGAGGCCGAGTAGATATGGTGATGGTTGGTGTGATGTCTGTAAAAATGTTTCACCGATTAAGTGTCATGTTTACTTGCCAAAGTAGTGAAGATGTGTSTGATGAACCTTTTCCAAAGTATTCTAAATTGTATTTTATTAAAGCGAAGGTACAGAAAAGTCTAATATTGAGAATGTACTCAGGTTCTCCCTCATTTAGAGGCACAACCCAGTTTCCCTTTTTATAAAAATAGTTAAGACAAAAGAGCAAAGTGGAAGATACTGTATAAATGGGTCTGTATAGGAGCAGATCGGGTTCACATTATTTAGGTAAAATGCCTAATGCATAGAGTTCTAGTAGCCTATCAGAGGCTCATATAGCTATTCAGGTCTAACAAAGGCCAAATCTGAAACCAAAAACGGAACAATGTAAGAAATACAACATGGCTACAATGCATGGTTTAAAGATGAAAATGCAATTGGTTATGCAGTGAGAATCTCACTGCAGATATGTACTTATCACAGTGGGAGGTCGTTCCTTCTCTTACAAGAACAAAAGCGGTACCTGCTGCGTGCCGACCCGGTAGCGACGAACCTGCGGTTTCTACTTGCAGAATCGTAATGCTCGTCATTGGCCAACAACTTGACTTTGAGCCAATCCGAGAGCACGAACTGTTTAAGAGGACTGACAACAAAAGAGGGGGGGGGAGAGAAATAGGGCATTTTCTCTGTACATCCACGTTTAAATGTCATGAGCCAGTCACACTTCATATGCAGTGTAAGCTATTGGATGGTAACTAGCTAAGTGCACAGACGCAATGCACACAACAGTAAATACTTCKTCCCAGCAACCTAACCACTGTAGCTAGTAATTAAAGCACAATGGATTAGTTTCAATGAAACAGCTGCCTGTGTTAGTGCAGTGTCCTTAGCTAGCTATATTGTGCTAGTTAGCGAATATGCTAACGATTGCTAAACATTTGGCCATGGGCTGGTACTGG
This sequence comes from Salvelinus sp. IW2-2015, assembly GCF_002910315.2. Lineage (NCBI taxonomy): Eukaryota > Metazoa > Chordata > Actinopteri > Salmoniformes > Salmonidae > Salvelinus > Salvelinus sp. IW2-2015. The sequence continues at coordinate 47,112,778 of NC_036853.1, forward strand.
CTGTCGACACGGTTCAGAGGTACTGTCGGCAGACAAACGTTTGACAATCCTACCGGTGTGTCTGAGCTTTTACAAAAATCAATATAAATCAGCAAAAAGTAACATACCGTTTCTTATCTGTAACCCACACGGAATGACTCAAACGGGCTGGTTACACATTACCAGTCTTCCCTTTTGAGAGAAATGGAGCATGTRATGTACTTCATTTATGAATAGCGACAGTAACTAATCTGCATTACAATAGTCAACGTAATGTCCAAAACAGTTCTTCAAAACAGCGACGCAACGCATGTTCTCACACACACACTGTATCCCCGTCTGTCGGTTGTAGCTCACGGTGAAGCAAGCATACSGGACCGATGACCATTGTCTAACTGCGCGCAACACTGCTTGAATAACACGCTAACTTGACCAAGTAAGAGAGACTGCAGACTGCCATAATGTTTCCCTTTAACCTTCCGGTACCAAGTAGGGTCGGGGTCTGACCCCAAACGTCTACCTGGTTACATTAACAGTGAGAAAATATATTTTACTTGTCACGTATCGTTTTGTGCGATAAAGGTACTGTACTTCACAGTTGTGAGCTTATAGCTATTTTTGTTGAAATTAAATACAGAATTGACTCTAACTTGATTTTTTATTTGTATTTTTAGGGACTGAGTTTCCCTTATCTCAGTCAAACCAAAACATTATACTTCATTCTTAAATCAACACACATGGAATTGTTTTAATAATACACTCCAATGGCTCCATATTGTTAAGGTACTTATATCAAAGTATTAGAGATGGGCTTGGCTGTGGTTAACAGTTTATAATATCATGTCATGTTTCTGTGTGTACAGCAAAGAGTTTTTTATATWAACCTTTAAGCATTTCTGTACAATCTTTTTTTGCAGTCTGCAGTCGAAGAAGACCTGCTGATATCCAGTGTTACTGGTGCGGGAGAGTGGACCTCTGAAGCGGCTGATCACAAACTCTGGCCCCGGATCAGGATCCGGGACCAGGAGCCTTCACTCTTCCTTTCTGAGTCAGAACCAGGACCCAAACGCGAGTTTGAGAGACTCCACCACCACACAGAACACAACCAGTGGACAGGTGGACTGAACAACCTCWGTCCTGCTGGTCATCAGAGAGACAGAGGCTCCAGTCAGGGATCRAGTCTGCAGCCCAGACCCTMCTCTTCACAGTCTCAGTGCAGGGATGGAGCAGGGCCTGGGGCTGATAGAGAGAGATCCTCCTTTTCCTATGATGCAAACGCCATAGTATCCATGATGGACAGAGCAGGTCACCCTGGGCTTCAGCCTTCACAGAGAGTGGTGGGAGACCGCCCTGGCGGTAGTCTTTCAGGAAGTCTGTCTTCTCCTTCAGGGTCTCGTCTAATGCCTGGTGACTGGGTTCATAGAAGGRCTGGACCTGGACCTAGCCTTCCTCAGCTGCCTCATGGTAACCCCACGAATGCAGACAGGGTCAGGATGGGTGTTCACCATGAGAGGTACCTAGCCTATAACACAGCACACAATCCCAACAACACCCAAACAATGGCTAGAGGTCAAGGAGGTAGCTCGAAGTTGGCTCCTACTTCTCCCTCTACCTCATCTGGTGTCATTGGGTCACAACGTGGTAGGCCGAGCATTAAGACGGACGCCGACAAGCCGTATGCCTGCCCRACGTGTGGAAAGCGCTTCGCTCATGCGAACTATGTGAAGCAGCACCAGACTGTTCACACCAAGGAGAGGCCTTTCATGTGCAAGCTGTGTCACAAGAGCTTCTCCTTTCAGAGTAACCTTATCAAACATAGGAGTGTCCACAATGAGGAGAAGTCATAGCAGTGTGGCTTAAGATGTACACAGGGGATGTCTGGGAACCATTCTTTAGCTGACATTATAGTTATCATGTGAAGTGTCTTGGAGTAAGAGGGTTTTTGGATTACTAAGTCCCTCAGCGCTGTTCAATGTCAGTCCTGGAGGGCCAAAACCCTTCTGGTTTTTATCTTCTCCTAATAAGGGACTAATTCCGTCCTAGGACACCAGGGGAGTGCAATTAACTACCAGGACTGAACAGTAGTTAGTTTTGTACTAAAAAAATAAATGAGAAATCATGTTGTCCTTTTGATGTGTTGATTTTGTATTTGTTTGTTTATCATTTTGATTTCAAATTGGCCTTAGTCTCCTTGGCTTCCTTCGAACCTATAGGTGTCTGTCCTTGCCAACGATTGGATTTAGCCAACCATTCTTTTTAGGTCATTTACGGTAATTTTTCTTAACAAGCCTTCTCTGAGCTTGAAAGWTACTGATCATGGCCTTTTCTCAATTGGTTTTGAGCAACTCCGGCGTCCTCTCTCCTCCGGCCTCCTTTTGAAAAAGGTCAAAGGTGAGGGAGAGGGAATGTGGATGAAAATGCGCTTGAATGAAATGAGACTGCTTCTCCATATTCGCGGGTCATGAGGCAAATAATGTTTAGGGTTGGATCCCAAAATAAATGTGTAAAGTGATAATTAAGTTAGTTGTGCAAGACATTTTATAGATAAAACATAAGTAACATACAGTGGCTTGCGAAAGTATTCATCCCCCTTGGCATTTTTTTCATTTTTTGCAAGTCTCTTGGGGTATGTCTCTATAAGCTTGGCACATCTAGCCACTGGTATTTTTGCCCATTCTTTAAGGCAAAACTGCTCTAGCTCCTTCAAGTTGGATGGGTTCCGCTGGTGTACAGCAATCTTTGTCATACCACAGATTCTCAATTGGATTGAGGTATGGGCTTTGACTAGGCCATTCCAAGACATTTAAATGTTTCCCCTTATTAAACCACTCGAGTGTTGCTTTAGCAGTATGCTTAGGGTCATTGTCCTGCTGGAAGGTGAACCTCCGTCCCAGTCTCAAATCTCTGGAAGACTGAAACAGGTTTCCCTCAAGAATTTCCCTGTATTTAGCACCATCCATCATTCCTTCAATTCTGACCAGTTTCCCAGTCCCTACCGATGAAAAACATCCCCACAGCATTATGCTGCCACCACCATGCTTCACTGTGGGGATGGTGTTCTCGGGGTGATGAGAGGAGTTGGGTTTACGTCAGACATAGTGTTTTCCTTGATGGCCAAAAAGCTATATTTTAGTCTCATCTGACCAGAGTACCTTCTTCCATATGTTTGGGGAGTCTCCCACATGCCTTTTGGCGAACACCAAACATGTTTGCTTATTTTTTTCTTTAAGCAATGGCTTTTTTCTTGCCACTTTTCCGTAAAGCCCAGCTCTGTGGAGTGTACGGCTTAAAGTGGTCCTGTGGACAGATACTCCAATCTCCACTGTGGAGCTMTGCAGCTCCTTCAGGGTTATCTTTGGTGTCTTTGTTGTCTCTCTGATTAATGCCGTCCTTGCCTGGTCTGTGAGTTTTGGTGGGCGGCCCTCTCTTGGCAGGTTTGTCGTGGTGCCATATTCTGTCCATTTTTTATAATGATTTAAAGGTGCTCCATGGGATGTTCAACATTTCTGATATTTTMTTTATAACTAAACCCTGATCTGTACTTCTCCACAACTTTGTCCCTGACCTTTTTTGAGAGCTCCTTGGTCTTCATGGTGCCCCTTGCTTAGTGGTGTTGCAGACTCTGGGGCCTTTCAGAACAGGTGTATATATACTGAGATTATGTGTCAGATCATGTGACACTTAGATTGCACACAGGTGGACTTTATTTAACTAATTATGTTACTTCTGAAGGTAATTGGTTGCACCATATCTTATTTAGGGGCTTCATAGCAAAGGGGGMGAATACATATGCACGGACCACTTTTCCGTTTTTTATTTTTGTAGAATGTTTTGGAAAATGTTATTTTTTTCCATTTCACTTCACCAATTTGGACTATTTTGCTTATGTCCATTACATGAAATCCAAATAAAAATGCATTTAAATTACAGGTTGTAATGCAGCAAAATAGGAAAAATGCCATGGGTGATGAATACTTTTGCAAGGCACTGTATTTGTTTTTAAACATTTGCATGCTTTTCTCCAGRAWCAAAACAAAAMCTGATTCAAAGGTGGCATGGTAGATTCCAAAAAGACTATCAAGGAGYGGACACTTCCTTTGGACTACTAACYAATTTATATCTCCTCMYCCACTTATCGGAGGTCGGAAGGCACACCCGGGTGGTTGGAAGAGCGCGCATGTTTGAAAAGGAAAAGCGGTGCGATAGCTTTTGATAAAGAAGAACATCAAGACGAAACAGATGRTTTATAAGTGGGATGCACTGTTGAGAAATACATCCCGAGGGGTTCGTGCTGATTGTACGGAGAMTGTSACASCCGGTTAAAATTGCGTCCCTTGACAAGGTAAGAACAATATTTGTCAGTAGAAGTGCAATATTATCATAAGGAGATGTATACTTGGAATACGGAGGAGGAATGGAGGGGAAAAGGAGAGGCAGAGGAGGTCTGAGAGAGGAAGATGGTGAGCTTGAGTTGGTTACAATGGCAGTGGAAAAGGAGATTTGTTAAAGAAGAATGGTAGAAAGTGTAAGCAGAGTGAGCTGAAGACAGGAGGAGAAATGGAAGTGAATGAGGGCGAGGTGGTCGGTGTGGGGAAGTTCTCGGAGCCCGAGGCTTGCACTGAGGGTCAGGATATTGATGAACTGTGACCGTAGGAGTGAAGTTTTTGGAAAAAGTGGACCCTTTTGGCTGATCCATTTGTGGTTTCAGGTGAGTGAAAACAGTTGGGTGCTGTGGAATCGGTGAAGGTAACAAGAAGTGGTCTTGTGATAATTGTTTGTGTTTCTGCTGGTCAGGAAAGTAGTGGTATGTGTTACCTGTAGGGGTGCCCATGGGGCTMGYGATCTGAAATGTTCTGTGCGAGAGGCAGGTTGAGGTTTCCAGGGTTAGAGTAGTGCAGAAGTTGTCATATGCTGAGGCAGTGAAGAAAGTAGAGGAACATGGGTCAAGGAGGAGGGATCCTGAGAGGAGTGGTGTGAGTAGAATATCTGTACCAGTAGATGGATAGGACAACAAGTGACATATTGTAATGAAACAGCAGGGAGCAGGTCTCGAACCTTCGACCTTCTAGCCCGAGGCCCGGCGKGCTATCGACTGTGCCGCAAAAGCATGCTCGTGGGCAGAGTCGATTTCCGCGCTTATAAACCCAGTGTCATTACAATATGTTTCAGTAAGACTGGATTTATAGCAYTGATAATRGATTGTACTGCAGGGATGGGACGTAAYTCGCAGAACATTGAGGTTGTGTTGGCAGCTGCAGAGAAGTAGCTGACATCAGAGTTAATGGGTGTGTTAAGTGGTGGTGTCAGGTTGTTGGCCTGATGTAGGACTACATAGATTTAAATAGTGGTGGTGGTGGTGTTATTTTTTTGTGAGTGTAGTGTTAGATAGTAAGGTATTTGTTTTTATTTATTCCAAGCAAAGTATACGGGAGGTGTACTCCAGTCTAGTAGGTGGCGGTAATGCAACATGCCAACCCCCGTTAAACCTCAAAGAAGACCACATATAAGTTTCCGGTTCACGGAAGGACATACTTTTTTTCTCAAATGCGGAAAGGCCCATGAATAGGAGGTTTGATGTGTAACGTAATAAGCAATACCGTATTTCAAAGAACAGCGCGCATAGACTTTTTACTTAGCCGCACCATTTGAGCTGACTTCAACCAATAACATCTGTGCAAACGCAAGTAAACAATGATCAAGAACCATTTCCACGTTAGCATTTTTGTTGGAATTTAGACTTTTATTAACACCCTGGAACTCAAAACGGCACAACATCACTCCAGGTAGAATTTAAATCGCGTTGGAGACAGGACTTACTTGATAAGATGTTATCTAGGTAACGCTAGCTAGCTGTTAACGTTAYCTAACAATGGCTAAKTGTATGGGTTTTCACACTCAAATAGCCTCCATCATGGAGCTGCTAGCGAATTCAGCCGTGACCGAGATCTGTAAACTCGTAGACGACGACTATGCAGTGTTTCGTTTGGAAATAAATCAAAGCCAGAAAGAAAACAGGGGATTGCGGAGGAAACTACAGCTACTGGAACTGAAGGTGGCACGGGAGCGCGTCCTCGCCAGTCGTCCCAGTAGTGTCAAGATCCTCGACCGATACAGAGGAATGGCAAGAGGTACATTTTGCAGAAGGGATGTCATCCCGATAATGTCAGAAGTTGCGTCGGTGAGAATTTGGTGATTTTAGCTTGTACTTTTCTTAACCTAATTATAATAACCTGTTACGTTAAGTATTCTATATTGCTGCTAACCTGATACGAAAAGTGACTTCTGACATTAGCTGCATCCCACCTAGTCAAAATCTACACTACGTGGACAATACCTAATTTAACCACCCCTTTCCCCCCCAATAACCCTATTAGGTGAAGGACATCCCACTGGAGGCCACATGAGTTTTGTGAACCCAGCGGGACACAGCACGTGGGGAGATGATCAACCCATAGCTGTTGAGGGGAGTGAAACCTCAAGCAAGCATGTTATTGTGATAGAGGTTAGTGTCATAGTATTACATCAAAATTAGAGTACATCAAATGTGGCCTGTTTATTTCAGAAAGGCTCCCCTCAGRTATTAATTTGCTTACATGTACATCCTTATCTGCCATAGGGGTGCTGTGAGACTTCCCTACAACATTGTTATCCAATTCAAATCATGTACAGATAATAACCTCTCTTCTTGTGTCAGTCTGCAGATGCAGAGGCTGCAGGTCCTGGGGTAAAGCAGGAGAGGACTGAAGGAGAGGACCCAAGACACAACAGAGACATCCAGACTGGCGCAGAGGCTGGAGTGACGCCCTCTGTAGCCATGGAGGACTTCCCCACCGTCACCATGCCCCAGGCCAGGACCCGACGCAACATCAGGGAGGTCAGTGGAACGGCGAACGCCGTGCTCAAGTCAGACGTACACTGAGACTTTAACTGTAACACACAGGCTCTTAGACGCAGGATCTGACCACAGATCAGACCCATAGAGATGGGGGGGCTACTGGGCTGAATTCTTGCTCCCGGCTCAGAGTATTTACAGGTATTTCAGCAGAGCCAGAGGATGGTTAATTGGGGATAGTGATGCGTTAGACATTGGCAGCCATTATCCGTCTGTTCTTACGCTACAGAGATGGACCCTGGCAACATGCCATTTGGTTTAGACACAAACTGATCTGTCTAGAGGGGACTGGAACCAGTACAGTAGTAGTGTATACTCTGAAGGGTGCCTAGATAAGAAAGGGGAGGGTCTGGTTGTAGATGAAGTGACTGAAAGTGGAGGGCGACGTTCCTCCCACATGGAATGCAGATTGTCACCTAGGAGACGGACTCTCACAGAGCAGAGATTTCTTAGGTTACAGAGAAAGCTTAGAGACAAATCCAAATGTCACGACCCACTCCCCTTTCCACACGTTCAGGGATTGCGACCCAGTTTCCTCATCGATGGGCCTTCTGATTCAAAGGTCCTTTTCGATCAGGTATTGAACTCAAAGGGCCAAGTCGTGGGGAGGGGGAGCAACATCAGTCAATATTAAAGACAAACGTTCCTCTGCATGTTCTTTAACAAAGGCTTCAGCTGCCCCCAGAGGGTGGAGATCCACCAGAGGGTGGATTCTCCCGCCAGCTTCAGCTGAACATGCACCTCAAGGTCCACAGGGGAGAGAAGCCGTTCGCCTGTACACACTGCAGGAAGAGGTTTTCAGAGAATAGCTACCTAAGGACACACCAGCAGAAAACAATCCCATTCTAGAACATAGAAAGTAACCATTCCACTTGATAGCTTCTGACGTTTAGACGAACCCCTACATTAAAGACAAAGATGAATTGTGATTATTGTCAGATGAAAACATCCTCAGATGCATTTGATGCACACTGAAGATGGCGCCGGCTGGTAGGGCTGTCGTCTTATCGACTCTTAACCCACCATGCTATTTTGCTTGTTTTTTTGCGTTCGCAACTTGTTTGGTACATAATGTAGCTGCTATCGTCTCTTATGACCGAAAAGAGCTTCTGGACATTTGAACTGGGTTTACTCACCTCAAATTGGACGAGGACTTCTTCTTCAATGAGTCAGACGTGAGGGATATACAACGGACACCCCGTGATTCACTGGAAAAGTAAACGTAGGTTTTGCAGAAAGAAATCAGGCTGGCTTGTGAGGATCAGGCGACGAGTGGCTAATCTGCCCTTGCTTTCTGTACTGCTAGCTAATGTTCAATCGCTGGAAAATAAATGGGATGAACTGAAAGCATGTATATCCCACCAACGGGACTTTCAAAACTGTAACATCTTATGTTTCACCGAGTCGTGGCTGAATGACGACATTAAGAATATACAGCTGGCGGGTTATATGCTATCGACAGAACAGCGGCCTCTGGTAAGACATGGGGTAGAGYCCTATGCATATTTGTAACAATAGCTGGTGCACAATATCTAAGGAAGTCTCAGGGTTTTGCTCGCCTGAGATGGAGTATCTCATGATAAGCTGTAGACCACACTGTCTACCTAGAGAGTTCATCTGTATTTTTCGTAGCTGTCTACATACCACCACAGACCGAAGTTGGCATTAAAACAGCACTCAATGAGCTGTATTCCGCCATAGGCAAACAGGAAAATGCTCATCCAGAGGCGGCGCTCCTAGTGGCCGGGGACTTTAGTGCAGGGATACTTAAATCAGTTTTACCTTATTTCTATCAGCATGTTAAATGTGGAACCAGAGGGAAATKAATTCTAGACCACCTTTACTCCACACACAGAGATGCATACAAAGCTCTCCGTTTGGCAAATCTGACCATAACTCTATCCTCCTGATCCTGCTTACAAGCAAAATTTAAAGCAAGACGCACCAGTGACTCAGTCTATAAAAAAAGTGGTCAGATGGACTGTTTTGCTAGCACAGACTGAAATATGTTCCCGGATTCTTCCGATGGCATCGAGGTGTACACCACATCAGTCACTGGCTTTATCAATAACGTCGTCCCCACATTAACTGTACGTACATACCCAACCAGAAGCCATGGATTACAGGCAACATTCGCACTGCGCTAAAGGGTAGAGCTGCCACTTTCAAGGAGCAGGACTCTAACCCGGAAGCTTATAAGAAATCCTACTATTCCCTCCGACGAACCATCAAACAGGCAAAGCATCAATACAGGACTAAGATCGATTCGTACTACACCGGCTCCGATGCTCGTCAGATGTGGCAGGGCCTGCAAACTATTAGACTACAAAGGGAAGCACAGCCGAGAGCTGCCCGGTGATACGAGCCTACCAGACGAGCTAAATAACTTCTATGCTCACGTCGAGGAAAGTAACACTGAAACATGCATGAGAGCATCAGCTGTTCCGGAAGACTGTGTGATCACACTCTCCGCAGCCGATGTGAGTAAGACCTTTAAACAGGTTAACATTCATAAGGCCGCTGGGCCAGACGGATTACCAGGACGTGTACTCCGAGCATGCGCAGACCAATTGGCAAGTGTCTTCACTGACATTTTCAACCTCTCCCTGTCTGAGTCTGTAATACCAACATATTTTAAGCAGACCACCGTAGTCCCTGTGTTCAAGAACACTAAGGTAACCTGTCTAAATGACTACTGACCTGTAGCACTCACGTCTGCAGTCATGAAATGCTTTGAAAGGCTGGTCATGGCTCACATCAACACCATTATCCCAGAAACCCTAGACCCACTCCAATTTGCATACCGCAACAACAGATCCACAGATGACGCAATCTCTATTGCACTCCACACTGCCCTTTCCCACCTGGACAAAAGGAACACCTACGTGAGAGTTATTCATTGACTACAGCTCAGTGTTCAACACCATAGTGCCCTCAAAGCTCATCACTAAGCTAAGGACCCTGGGACTAAACACCTCCCTATGCAACTGGATCCTGGACTTCCTGATGGTCCACCCCCAGGTGGTAAAGGTAGGTAACAAATCTGCCACGCTGATCCTCAACACGGGGGCCCCTCGGGGTGTGTGCTCAGTCCCCTCCTGTACTCCCTGTTCACTCATGACTGCACTGCCAGGCACGACTCCAACACCATCACTAAGTTTGCTGATGACACAACAGTGGTAGGCCTGATCACTGACAACGATGAGACAGCCTATAGGGAGGAGGTCAGAGACCTGACCGTGTGGTGCAAGGACAACAACCTCTCCCTCAATGTGATAAAGACTAAGGATATGATTGTGGACTACAGGAACAGGTGTACCGAGCACGCCCCCATTCTCATCGACGAGGCTGTAGTGGAGCAGGTTGAGAGCTTCAAGTTCCTTGGCGTTCACATCACCAACAAATTAACATGGTCCAAGGAAACCAAGACAGTTGTGAAGCGGGCATGACAAAACCTATTCCCCCTCAGGAGACTGAAAAAATTTGGCATGGGTCCTCAGATCCTCAAACTTCAACAGCTGCACCATCGAGAGCATCCTGTCGGGTTGCATCACTGGCTAGCATGGCAACTGCTCGGCCTCCGACCGCAAGGCACTACAGAGTAGAGGTCGACCAATTTAATCGGAATGGCCGATTTTAATTAGGGCCGATTTCAAGTTTTCATAACAATCGGAAATCGGTATTTTTGGACACTGATTTGGCCGTTTAAAAAAAAATAATGTACACCTTTATAAATAACCTTTATTTAACTAGGCAAGTCAGTTAAGACATTCTTATTTTCAATGACGGCCTAGGAACGGTGGGTTAACTGCCTCGTTCAGGGGCAGAATGACAGATTTTTACCTTGTCAGCTCGGGGATTCAATCTTGCAACCTTACAGTTAACTAGTCCAACGCTCTAACCACCTGATTACATTGCACTCCACGAGGAGACTGTCTGTTACGGGAATGCAGTAAGAAGCCAAGGTAAGTTGCTAGCTAGCATTAAACTTATCTTATAAAAAACAATCAATCAATCATAATCACTAGTTAACTAAGCATGGTTGATGATATTAGTTTATCTAGCATGTTCTGCGTTGCATATAATCGATGCGGTGCGTATTCGCGAAAAAGGACTGTCTTGCTCCAATGTGTACCTAACCATAAACATCAATGCCTTTCTTAAAATCAATACACAAGTATATATTTTTAAACCTGCATATTTGGTTAATATTGCCTGCTAACCTGGCTCGTTGCGAACTCTGTGAAGACTATTTCTTCCTAACAAAGACAGCCAACTTCGCCAAACGGGGGATGATTTAACAAAAGCGCATTTGCGGGAAAAAAAGCACAGTCGTTGCACGAATGTACCTAACCATTAACATCAATGCCTTTCTTAAAATCAATACACAGAAGTATATATTTTTAAACCTGCATATTTAGCTAAAAGAAATCCAGGCTAGCAGGCAATATTAACCAGGTGAAATTGTCACTTGCGTTCATTGCACGCAGAGTCAGTGTATATGCAACAGTTTGGGCCGCCTAATTTGCCAGAATTTTACGTAATTATGACATAACATTGAAGGTTGTATTTAGACTTATGGATGCCACCGTTAGATAAAATACGGAACGGTTCCGTATTTCACTGAAAGAATAAACGTCTTGTTTTCGAGATGATAGTTTCCAGATTTGACCATATTAATGACCTAAGGCTCGTAGTTCTGTGTGTTATTATGTTATAATTAAGTCTATGATTTGATAGAGCAGTCTGGCTGAGCGATGGTAGGCACCTGCATGCTCGTAAGCATTCATTCAAACAGCACTTTCGTGCGTTTTGCCAGCAGCTCGTCGCTGTGCTTCAAGCATTGAGCTGTTTATGACTTCAAGCCTATCAACTCCCGAGATTAGGCTGGTGTAACCGATGTGAAATGGCTAGCTAGTTAGCAGGGTGCGCGCTAATAGCGTTTCAAATGTCACTCGCTCTGAGACTTGGAGTGGTTGTTCCCCTTTCTCTGCAAGGGACGCGGCTTTTGTGGAGCGATGGGTAACGCTGCTTCGAGGGTGGCTGTTGTCGATGTGTTCCTGGTTCGAGCCCAGGTAGGGGCGAGGAGAGGGACGAAAGCTATACTGTTACACTGGCAARACTAAAGTGCCTATAAGAACATCCAATAGTCAAAGCTATATGGAATACAAATGGTATAGAGAGAAATAGTCCTATAAATACTATACTAACTACAACCTAAAACATCTTACCTTGGAATATTGAAGTCTCATGTTAAAAGGAACCACCAGCTTTCATATGTTCTCATGTTCTGAGCAAGGAACTTAAACGTTAGCTTTTTTACATGGCACATATTGKACTTTTACTTTCTTCTCCAACACTTTGTTTTTGCATTATTTAAACCAAATTGAACATGTTTCATTATTTATTTGAGGCTAAATAGATTTTTATTGATGTATTATATTAAGTTAAAATAAGTGTTCATTCAGTATTGTTATAATTGTCATTATTACATTATTATTTTATTTTTTTAAATCGGCCGATTAATCGGTATCGGCTTTTTTTGGGGTCCTCCAATAATCGGTATCGGTATCGGCGTTGAAAAATCCTAATCGGTCGACCTCTACTACAGAAGGTAGTGCGTACGGCCCAGTACATCAGAGGCCAAGCTACCTGCCATCCAGGACCTCTATACCAGGCGGTGTCAGAGGAAAGCCCCCAAAAATACTCCAGCCACCCAAGTCATAGACTGTTCTCTCTGCTACCGCACAGCAAGCGGTACCGGAGCGCGAAGTCTAGGTCCAAGAGGCTTCGACCCTCAAGCCATAAGACTTCTGAACAGCTAATGAAATGGCCACCCAGACTATTTGCATTGCCCCCACGCTCTTCTACGCTGCTCTGTTATTATCTATGCATGGTCACCTTAACTCTACCTACATGTACATAATTACCTCAACACCGGTGCCCCCCACACATTGACTCTGTACTGGTACCCCCTGTATATAGCCCTGCTATTGTTATTTACTGCTGCTCTTTATTTTTTATTCTTATCTCTTACTTTTTTAAGGATTTTCTTAAAACGTCATTGTTGGTTAAGTAAGTAAGCATTTCACTGTAAAAGAAAAAACCTGTTGTATTCGGCGCATGTGACAAATAACATTTGATTTGGAATTACGAGAGTAAAAGATTTCAGTGTTGAAGATTCCCGAGTAAAAGTATTTCATCCAGACACTGTGATATACAGTTGAAGTAAGAGGTTTACATACATCTTAGCCAAATACATTTAAACTCAGTTTTTCCACACTTCCTGACATTTAAGCCTAGTAAAAATTCCCTGTCTTAGGTTAGTTAGGATCACCACATTATTTTAATCATGTGAAATGTCAGAATAATAGTAGAATGATTTCTTTCAGCTTTTATTTCTTTCATCACATTCCCAGTGGGTCAGAAGTTTACATACACTCAATTTGTTTTTGGTAGCATTGCCTTTAAATTGTTTAACTTGGGTCAAATGTTTRKGGTAGTCTTCCACAAGCTTCCCACAATAAATTGGGTGAATTTTGTTCCATTTCTCCTGACAGAGCTGGTGTAACTGAGTCAGGTTTGTCGGCCTCCTTGCTCACACATGCTTTTACAGTTCTGCCCACAAATTTTCTATGGGATTGAGGTCGGGGCTTTGTGATGGCCACTCCAATACCTTGGCTTTGTTGTCCTTAAGCCATTTTCCACAACTTTGGAAGTATGCTTGGGGTCATTGTTCATTTGGAAGACCCATTTGTGATCAAGCTTTATCTTCCTGACTGATGTCCTGAGATGTTGCTTCAATATATCCACATTTTCCTGCCTCATGATGCCATCTATTTTGTGAAGTGCACCAGTCCCTCCTGCAGCAAAGCACCCCCACAACATGATGCAGCCACACCCGTGCTTCACGGTTGGGATGTTGTTCTTRGGCTTGCAAGCTTCCCCCCTTTTCCTCCAAACATAACGATGGTCATTATGGCCAAACAGTTCTATTTGTTTCATCAGACCAGAAGACATTTCTGCAAAAAGTACGATCTTTGTCCCCATGTGCAGTTGCAAACCGTAGTCTGGCTTTTTTATGGCGGTTTTGGAGCAGTGGCTTCTTCCTTGCTGTCGATATAGGACTCATTTTACTGTGGATATAGATACTTTTGTACCTGTTTCCTCCAGCATCTTCACAAGGTCCTTTGCTGTTGTTCTGGGATTGATAAGTACGTTCATCTCTAGGAGACCGAACGCGTCTCCTTCCTGAGCAGTATGACAGCTGCGTGGTCCCATGGTGTTTGTACATATGAACGTGGTACCTTCAGGCATTTGAAAATTGCTCCCAAGGTTGAACCAGACTTGTGGAGGTCTACAAAAAATATTTCTGAGGTCTTGGCTGATTTCTTTTGATTTTCGCATGATGTCAAGCAAAGAGGCACTGAGTTTGAAGCTAGGCCTTGAAATGCATCCACAGGTACACCAAATACTGAGTATGTAAACTTCTGACCCACTGAGAATGTGACGAAATAAATAAAAGCTGAAATCAATCACACWCTCTACTATTATTCTGACATTTCAAGTTKTTAAAATAAAGTGGTGATCCTAACTGACCTAAGACATGGGATTTTTACTAGGATTAAATATCAGAAATTGTGAAACTGAGTTAATGTATTTGGCTAAGGTGTATGTAAACTTGTGACAACTGTGTATGTATGTGACATACAGTGCCTTCAGAAAGTATTCACACCCCTTTTGCCWCATTTTGTTGTTTTTCAGCCTGAATTTAAAATGTATTTAAATGGATTGTTTTTCACTGGCCTACATGCAATTACCCCATAATGACAAAGTGGTATTGTTTGTACAAATAATAAAAAATGAACAGCTGAATTGTCTTGAGTCAAGTATTTAACCCCTTATGGCAAGCCTAAGTATATTCAGGAGTAAAAATGTGCTTAACAAGTTGCATTGGACTCACTGTGTGCAATAAGTCATTCAAAATCATGTTAAACGCGGTCTCATCTCTGTACGCCACACATAATTCTCTATAAGGTCCCTCAGTTGAGCATTGAATTTCAAACACATTCAACCACAAAGACCAGGGAGGTTTTACAATGCCTCATAAAGAAGGGCACCTATTGTTAAAAATAATTAAAATACATTGGATATCCCTTTGAGCATGGTGACATTATTAATTACTCTTTGGATTGTGTATCAATACACCCAGTTACTACAAAGAGACATGCGTCTAACTCTGCTGCCGGAGAGGAAGGAAACTGCTCTTGGATTTCATTGAGGCCAATGGTGACTTTAAAACAATTACATAGTTTAATGGTTGTGATAGGAGGAAACTGAGGATGGATCAACATCGTAGTTACTCCACAATACTAACCTAAATGACAGAGTGAAAAGGAAGCCTATACAGAATAAAAAATATTCCACAACATGCATCCTGTTTGCAACAAGACGCTAAAGTAATACTGCAAAAAATATTACAAAGCAATTCACTTTTTGTCCTTAATAGAAAGTCATATGTTTGGAGAAAATTCAAGACATTACTGAGTACCATTCCAATTCATTCCAAAGGTATTCGATGAGTTTGAGGTCAGGGATCTGTGCTGGCCAGTCAAGTTCTTCCACACTGATGTCGACAAACAATTTCTGTATGGACTTCACTTTGCACAAGGGCAAGCTGAAACATGAAAAGGCATTCCCCAAACTGTTGCCGCAAATTTGGAAGAACAGAATTTTCTAGAATGTCATTCCCTTCACTGGAATTAAGGGACCCCAGACCACTTTTCCTCCACCAAACTTTACAGTTGGCATTATGCATTGGGGCAGGCGGCAAGCTTTACACCTCTCCGCCGACACTTGGCAGTGCGCATGGTGATCTTAGGCTTGGGTGCAGCTGTTCGGGCCATGGAAACCCATTTCATGAAGCTCTCGACAAACTGTTCTTGTGCTGACGTTGCTTCCAGAAGCCGTTTGGAATTCGGTAATGAGTGTTGCAACAGAGGACAGACAATTCTTATGCGCTTAAGCACTCGGCGGTCCCGTTCTGTGAGCTTGTGTGGCCTACCACTTTGTGGCTGAGCCGTTGTTGCTCCTAGACGTTTCCACTTCACAGTAACAGCACTTATAGTTGACCGGGGAAGCTCTAACAGGGCAGAGATTTGAKAAACTAACTTGTTGGAAAGGTGGCATCTTATGAAGGTGCCACGTTGAAAGTCACTGATCTCTACAGTAAGGCCATTCTACAGCGAATACGTCTGGAGATTGCATGGATGTAAGCTCAATTTTACACGCCTGTCAGAAATGGGTTTAGCTGAAATCCACTAATTTGAAGGGGTGTCCACTTACTTTTGTATATATAGTGTATGTGCCCTAGCCTACCACGCAAAGGCACCATTGATTTATTTTTCCTGGTTGACACAGACTTGCCCTACCTGCCTTCTCGACCCTATCCCCACCACCTTCTTAAAACAGTTTTTAATTGCATATCTGAAAAAGTGCTAGCTATTGTTAATCACTCCCTGTTCACAGGCACTTTCCCACCACTAAAAACTGCTATGGTGAAACCCCCTGTGAAGAAAAGTAATCTAGAATCTTCAGCTCTTAGCAATGTTCGGCCAATCTCCAACCTTGCATTCTCAAGCAACATTCTGGAGAAATTGGTGTTCAAACAGTGCCAACTGTATTTTTGAAAAATGTGTCTGGTTTTCGGGCCCAGCACCGAGACCACCACCTTAGTTATAAAGTGGTAAATGATCTTAGAGCCAACACAGATGCCAAACAGCTCTCTGTCCAAACAGTACTCTTGGATTTAACTGCTGCATTTGACACTGTTGACCATGCTGTCTTTCTGGACAGACTGGAGATGTGGGTTGGCCTCTCCAGTCCAGTTCTAATTTGGTTTAGAACCTATTTAACCTGTCAAGAGTTTGTCACCCGTGGTGAACATAACTCAGAAAATACATGTGGCGTACCACAAAGTTCGATTTTCGTGTCCGGTACTGTTCAGTTTATGGCAGCGTTAACAGAAAGCACAGCATTGATTTTCACTGCTACGCAGACAATACACAACTTTGCATTTCTGTGTCACCAGAGGATTTTAGCTCCACGGATAAATTATTAGACTGTTAGTGATTTTAAATACTTGGATGGCTCACAACTTCCTCCAGCTAAATAAAGACAAGACCGAGGTACTTATTGTTGTACCCAAAGCACAGAGAATCTGGCCGCACTTTTTTAATTCAATAAAGCTAAAACACCAGGTTAAAAACCTCTGTGTTATTTTAGATTCTGAACTCAATTTTGAATCGCACTTTAGGAAAGTGATCAAAATAGCTTTTTTCCACCTGAGGAACATTGCCATGGTGGGGCCGTTTCTCTCTCAGGCTAATGCAGAGAGACTCATCTATGCTTTTATTATAAGCAGGCTTGACTACTGTAATGCTCTCCTGTCTGGTCRARCCAAGAAAGCCATTTGTCAACTGCAAAACATACAGAATGCTGCAGCATGGGTACTGACCAAGACCAGACGGAGAACAACAATGACACCGGTTTAAAGGTCTCTGCACTGGCTGCCTGAGTTTTTAAAAATAATTAATTTAAATTCTTCTCTTGGTTTTTAAATCAATCTGTGATTGTGCACCCCAATACATGTCAGACATGCTTTTAAATTATGTACCCAGTAGGCAGGATTTGGTAGGTTACTTTCTAAATATAATCTGTTAGTTACTTTTGGATTACCCAAACTCAGTAACGTAATCTGATTACATTCAGTTACTTTTATATTAATTTCCCCTTAAGAGGCATTAGAAGACAGAAATGTATGTTAGCAATTGAACCACATCTATTACAGGATAAATCAATGTTAAAGTTTACATATCTGGCCATATATGGATGTTAAATTTTACTTTATGGGTTGGTTATGTAGGTTTCTTCTAACCCACAGCTTTCTACTACATATAATAATACGATGAAATTATCTTTACATTAAAAACCAAAGTCTATCAGCATTCCAGTCATTCCAATAAATGTTATACCCCTTAATCTTCAAGAATAGGACTTGGAAATATGGAAGTATAGATTAGCCAAATTGTTTTACCTGAGCATAACCTCAACTAATGACTTATTAATCAGCCCTACTATGTTTTTTTATGATTTTGTTGTCATGGAGGACTGATTGTGCTCCATGATTCGAGTTGAAAAATAAAAGCTATGCTCATGGAATGGCATGCTTTGAGCGCTACTGAAAAGTGRTATTTACATGTGAAAAATGAATGCCATATGCTGCATTTTGCTTTAGGCCTATTGTTWAAATTTTTGTTGGTGACACTTTGATACCTTGATAATAGGCAGCTGTTTAAAGGGCAAATCCACAGATGGAACAACAACAAAATGGTCGCCCCGCCTCTGTAAATGAGAGCGCAGCAGTGCGATTCACATCAATGTGCTATGTAGATGTCAATAGTAAGTGATATCTGTTTTGCCGTAGACTACACCACTGCTGTCATCCTTACCTTCAAGCATTTATTGGAAAATCTTTGGATGCTGACAGCAGTCATACCATTGGACGATTCCTGCTCTTTTCCCATGATCCATCAAACCTATTTGGTGTGTCATCATAGTGGTCTCTGACTTCTGGTCAGACTCGCTCAGGTAGAACAAACTTAAACTTGTGCCTTTTCAATGCTGATTTMAATGTCTTTGAGAAAATAATTTCTGAATTTAAAACTAATCCTCGAAGTAATCATCTAGTTTTTCAAAAGTATTTGTAATCTGATTACAATATTTTTGCTTGTAACAGATTACAGTTGGTTGAGAGAATGCCAAGAGTGTGTAAACCTGTTATCAAGGAAAAGGGTGGCTACTTTTTTGKTTACTACATGATTCCATATGTTATTTCATAGTTTTGATGTCTTCACTATTATTCTACAATGTAGAAAATAGTAAAAATAAAGAAAAACCCTTGAATGAGTAGGTGTGTCCGAACTTTTGACTGGTACTGTGTGTGTGTGTGTATACTTAATCTATGGCAAGAACTGAAAATGGTTTTCTAGCAATGATCAACAACCAATTTTGACAGAGCTTGAAAATGTTAGGAAAGTATAAATGGGTAAATATTGCACAATCCAGGTGTGGAAAGCTCTTAGACTTACCCAGAAATACTCAGTTGTAATTGCTGCCAAATGTGCTTCTACAAAGTATTGACTCAGGGGTATGAATACTTTCATTGGCATTGTATAAGCCTAACACGGCTGTTACATAGTGTTTGTACTGAGTAGGCTATATGATAACAAATGCCTATTTCATTACTTCCATTGAACTATTTTTATTTATTTTTTCCCCCAGACACTGTTTTTGAATGAGGAAATGTATGCGGTTCAAATTCATGTGGATTTTCTTTTTTTMTACGTGTATGTTCAATAGAATAAAGTCCAATTTTGTGTTAGACTTGATTGAGACTCTCTTTAGTATACATGCATCTGATCTCACCCTATTCTGCATACACACAACAGRGCTTTATAACCAATATACACTTACTAAATATACCTACACATACTAACACCTACTGTACACGTCAAAATAGTTTACGTAGTGGGGATGGGTAAACCCTCCATGTTGAAAGTGTTTATCTGTGTGTGTGTGTGTACCTGAGGGGGAGTATGTCTGTGTAATCTGTATCACCTGTCTCTTCCAGGAGGAGGAGGGTCCAGAGGTGCTGCTGGTGAAGGAGGAGGATCTGGGGAACCCTGAGGGGATCATGGTCATGGAGGACAACCAGACTACACCTCCTCCTGAACCCACAGAGGAACCAGCTGAGCAGCACAGGACCACACACAGTCTCACTGAGGTGAGCCCACTGTGAACTACTGTTTGAATGGTATTAGGTCAGGGCCCGAATTCACACAACCTCCGAGCAGGAGTACTGATCTAGGATCAGTTTTGCCTTTTAGATCATAATGAATAAGATTATATGGAAAGATCCTAGATCAGCACTCCTACTCTGAGACTCTTTGTGGATACGGGCCCAGGTCTTGATTCATTTTGTGTGGGACCATGCCTTAGAATTATCAAACCATTAAAGAGTGTCAAGTAATCAAATTAACCAACATGTATACATTGTATCAAATCAATTAACATGGTTGCACTGTACTCCTAGCAATCCCTCATAGTTCCATAGCAGGGTGCTCATATCAGATTTCTGGATCCAACATCSTCTCAATCTGTATCTCTTACAGTCAGTAGACATGGAGGATGGGAAACCTGATCTGCTGCTGGTCAAAGAGGAGACAATAGAAGACGAACCAYAGAGCATTGATCTGCTGAGTGGACTAAAGATGGGGGAGCAAGGTAAGGGAGAAATACATATAGCCTACATACAGTAATAGATCTTCAATGGGAATAGTGATGCGTCTGGATATAGTTTTTTCTTCATTCATGAAAGGAAATCAATACAATTTATGTTAAATACAAAAACACAATGTAAACTTGACAAAATAAATACATATGTAGAGTTTTTTTTTCCTGTCATGTTTATAAAGTCTATTTTCTAACCTCTTCCTGCAGGTGATTGGCTGGAGGCTAACAGAGGAGACTGGGTGGACATCTTGGATTCCCAGATCGGTGCAGCCAAAGGCCCAGGGGACAACCTCACTGGGCAGGCCAGGACCAGCGGCGACATAGCGGAGGTCAGTGGATGGGACATTGTCTTCAACTCTGGGCTGCGGAACAACACTGTCAACCAGGAACAGACAGTCGAACACAAAACAACAACCAAACTGGAACACAAAATAACATCCAGATTTAGTCTCCATGACAACAGATTGGCTGCGACCAGGACGAAGCATAGATTTGGTCTGCGGGGGCGAGGAGTTGTCCGTATGCGGCAGGAGAGAACAGACACAGACTCAGCTAGCGATGCTCCGTCCTGCTCCTATAGTTGTGATTCAGAGAGACTGATGGCGCCTCAGGTTAACCCCCTAACAGGTGCTGCCTTCAGCCTGCCTTCTATAGGATCTATCAACTGGAACATGGACCCTGCGACAACACAGACACTCCCTGGCCTTCATCCTCCTCACACTCTCCAAATGTTAAACCAGACCTCAGACAATGCCAGTGCACTAAATGGCGACACAAGCCCATTGACAAAGGACAGTAGTTGTAACTATATCAGCAGATCCGGTGAAAAAGAGAAGCACTTCCCATGTTCTTTCTGTGGGAAAGCCTTCAGTTTCCCCAAACAGTTGGAGATCCACCAGAGGATGCACACGGGGGAGAAACCTTTCGGCTGCCATCTTTGCCGGGTGAGTTTCTCTCAGTTGTCCAACCTGAAGAGGCACCAGAGGGTCCACACAGGGGAGAAACCCTACAGCT
Source organism: Salvelinus sp. IW2-2015 (assembly GCF_002910315.2). Classification (NCBI taxonomy): domain Eukaryota; kingdom Metazoa; phylum Chordata; class Actinopteri; order Salmoniformes; family Salmonidae; genus Salvelinus; species Salvelinus sp. IW2-2015. The sequence goes on from NC_036853.1 coordinate 47,134,016, forward strand.
GCCCCCAGTGTCACATGCGCTTCACCCAAGCTGGCAGCCTGAAGAGGCACCTGAAGGTCCACACGGYAGAACGGCTGTTCGCCTGTACGCACTGCGGGAAGAGGTTCTCAGAGAGGAGCTATCTCAGGATACACCAGCAGAAAAACCATTCCACTCTATAAAATAGACACAATTCCACTTAATTAAAAAAAAATCTTAATTTTAATATTTTTACATTTAGATCAAACTCTGCATTTAAGACAATTAATTTTCATTGTCAGCAGAAAAGATCCACAGATGCATTTGGAATAATGAGGTTAACATACTTCTGTGTTTAATATTCCTGGGTAGAATATTGCATCCTGACATTGTGTGATATATAGGGCATATATAAGCCCAAAAGTCTGTTACATATTGTGTTTTTACTGAGTAGGCTATATGAGGTTCACAAATTCCTATTCGATTACATCCATGAAACGACAATTTTTTTCKCAAWTTTTTTATGAGAAAATGAGTGCAGTTGATCAAGTTCATGCCGATTTTTGTTGTTGACATGTGTACAGTGGGGSAAAAAAGTATTTAGTCAGCCACCAATTGTGCAAGTTCTCCCACTTAAAAAGATGAGAGAGGCCTGTAATTTTCATCATAGGTACACTTCAACTATGACAGACAAAATGAGGGGGGGAAAAAATCCAGAAAATCACATTGTAGGATTTTTAATGAATTTATTTTGCAAATTATGTTGGAAAATAAGTATTTGGTCAATAACAAAAGTTTATCTCAATACTTTGTCATTGCCAACAAAGGTATATAACACAAGGTCAAACGTTTTCTGTAAGTCTTCACAAGGTTTTCACACACTGTTGCTGGTATTTTGGCCAATTCCTCCATGCAGATCTCCTCTAGAGCAGTGATTGTTTTGGGGCTGTTGCTAGGCAACACGGACTTTCAACTCCCTCCAAAGATTTTCTATGGGGTTGAGATCTGGAGACTGGCTAGGCCACTCCAGGACCTTGAAATGCTCTTACGAAGCCACTCCTTCTTCCCGGGATCATTGTCATGCTGAAAGACCCAGCCACATTTCATCTTCAATGCCCTTGCTGATGGTAGGCTTTGTTACTTTGGTCCCAGCTCTCTGCAGGTCATTCACTAGGTCCCCCCGTGTGGTTCTGGGATTTTTGCTCACCGTTCTTGTGATCATTTTGACCCCACGGGGTGAGATCTTGTGTGGAGCCCCAGATCGAGGGAGATTATAAGTGGTCTTGTATGTCTTCCATTTCCTAATAATTGCTCCCACAGTTGATTTCTTCAAAACCAAGCTGCTTACTATTGCAGATTCAGTCTTCCCAGCCTGGTGCAGGTCTACAATTTTGTTTCTGGTGTCCTTTGACAGCTCTTTGGTCTTGGCCATAGTGGAGTTTGGAGTGTGACTGTTTGAGGTTGTGGACAGGTGTCTTTTATACTGATAACAAGTTCAAACAGGTGCCATTAATAAAGGTAACGAGTGGAGGACAGAGGAGCCTCTTAAAGAAGAAGTTACAGGTCTGTGAGAGCCAGAAATCTTGCTTGTTTGTAGGTGACCAAATACTTATTTTCCACCATAATTTGCAAATAAATTCATTAAAAATCCTACAATGTGATTTTCTGTTTTTTTTTTTCTCATTTTTGTCTGTCATAGTTGAAGTGTACCTATGATGAAAATTACAGGCCTCTCTCATCTTTTTAAGTGGGAGAACTTGCACAATTGGTGGCTGACTAAATACTTTTTTGCCCCACTGTATGTGTGGTTTTCATATGGTGTATTTGACACTTTGTTTAATAAACACAAAATGGGACATTTCATTCTAAGACTTTCATTGTGACTCTTCAGTATTCATCACATCTGATCTCACCCTATTCTGCACACACCAATACCACCTACAAAGGGCCCGATTCAATCAAATCCACTTTAGCCAACAACTGCATAGCTGACGTTTTGAGGTGTCGGAGGTGGAACTGGAGGTATCACTGTCGAATCCACAAGCGATTCCAGGCATTATACCTAAAGCGGACATTGCCATTGGCTGCACGGAGTCGCATTAAGAGAAATCCCATGCGGCCGCCTTTACAATTTTGAACACTGGAATTTGAGATGTAATCTATACCTCGATTAGGCCTRATTTTGTTTGAATGATTTTCAATTTCAATTATTTCTATACAGCATAAACTTTCTCATTCTGAACTACTAATGTGAGTGGGATGGGTGTGGCTTCGTGAAAATGATCACAAGAGCTGCTAGTCACCGATTTGACAATTCCACCACCAAAACAGTTATGCAGGTATTGGCTATAGCTGGTTAATGATGGATCGTATTGAATCCAAGCCTTAATATACCTACACATGCTCACAAACACCTACTGTACACGTCAACATTTTTGCCAGGTTTGTCTGACTTTTGACTTATAGCTGACTCATATTTACCCACAACATATTTGTTCACCATGATGGATTTAACAATGAGGTAATTTTGTAACTACAGTATAGGACTCAAACATAGTGGGGATGGGTAAACACTTTGGGGCCATACTTGTGAACATTAGGAAAAAGTAGAAGTTCAAGGTTAAGTTTAAGCACCAGCCAATTACAATCATTGATGTAGTGGCACGTGATCAAAAGCTACATGTTAGCGGTTCCCATTGCATAACCTTGCACATTTAGCCCTATGATAACCTCACCGGTGGCCGTGATTATTTCCTGTAACAAATTCTGTATCAGCCAATTAAAACCCTCGAGGTAGTTGGACTTGTTCCAATACTTGTTCACGGAAGCTTCCTCAGAGAAGTACAGCACATACTGATAATTAAAGCAACTACATCAAGTGTATTTCACTGACTGGTCAAATTGCTCTTTGTATAGAGTGCCTAGCTCCATGTAATTGTCGCAGATTGTGACAAGGGTTCGAATCTCACGTCCCCCCCCCCCCTTTGAAATGTAGAATTACATTTATTGTGTGTTGAAGGGACGTAGCCTACAGTCAACCGTTTGAAAATTAAGATCAAGAATGAATTTAATAAGGAACTACCTCTTCAGACTTGTAGACAAACACCCTGCAAAAATGCTTCACTAATGAAGAGTGACAAACTTTGTCCATTTAGGTTGATACTGGTGTTTTATAGTCAGATAATGCTAGTTCCTTAATTCATGTTTACTTGACATGAAGTAGTGAATATGTGTGTACTGTAATGTTGAACCTTTTCAAAAGTATTCTAAAATAAATGTTATCAAAGCGAGGATACCAGATTTACAGAAAAGTGTTACCATAGTGAGAAAAGTTATTCTACTTTCACATGAATCGCAATAAAAGTACTGTACTTCAAAGTTGAGTGTAAGACCATTTTGTTCAAATTAAATACAAAATTGACTCTGTGCTGACAGACATGGTTATTTTTGTATCATTGCAGGGACTGAGTTTCCCTTATCTCAGTCGAACCAAAATATACTTAATTCTTGAATCAATACATATGGAACGTTTGTATAATAACTTCCAATGGCTCCATATTGTTCAGTGTTAAGAGATGGGCTTGACTGTGGTTAATATTTTATAATACCATGTCATGTTTCTGTGTGTACTGCAAAGAGTTTCTTATATAAACCTTTATGCTTTTCTGTTCAATTTGTGTTTGTAGTCTGCAGTTCAAGAGGACCTGCTGATATCCAGTGTTGCTTGCAGGAGAAAGTGGACCTCTGAAGCGGCTGGTCACAAACCCTGGCCCCGGATCAGAACCCGGGATCAGGAGCCGTCGCTCTTCCTTCCCGAGTTGGAACCAGGACCGAACCACGAGTGACAGAGACTCTACCACACAGAAGACAACCAGTGGACAGGTGGACTGAACAACCTCAGTCCTGGTGATCATCAGAGAGACAGGCTCCAGTCAGGGATCCAGTCTGCAGCCCAGACCCTTCTCTTCACAGTCTCAGTGCAGGGATGAAGCAGTACCTGGGGCTGATAGAGACAGACCCTCATGTTCCTATGATACAAACACCACAGTGTCCATGATGAAAAAATCAGGTCACCCTGGGCTTCAGCCTCCACAGAGTCTATCCCAAGTCTGTCATCTCTTTCAGGATCTTGTTTAATGCCTGGTGACTGGGTTCATAGAAGGTCTGGGTCTGGACCTGGGTCTAGACTTCCTCAGTTACCTCATGGTTACCCCACCAATACAGACAGGGGCAGGATGGGCGTTCACCACAAGAGGTACCTAGCCCGCTCTCTAAGCAGAGTCTCTCCCACTGGATTGTGGAGGCTATCTCCCTGCTACTTCCGGCGCCGAAAAGAGATGGCCGCCTCGCTTCGCGTTCCTTGGAAAATATGCAGTTTTTTGTTTTTTTATGTGTTATTTCTTACATCGGTACCCCAGGTAATCTTAGGTTTCATTACATACAGTCGGGAGGAACTACTGAATATACGATTAACGTCAACTCATCATCGTTCCTACCAGGAATATGAACTTTCCGAAACGGATCCAGTGTTTTGCCTTCCACCCAATACATGGATCTGATCCCAGCCGGCGACCCTGTGCGACGCCGAAAAAGGGGCAAACGAGGCGGTCTCGTGGGTCAGGCTTCGGAGACGGGCACATCGCGCTCACTCCTAGCATACTACTCGCCAATGTCCAGTCTCTTGACAATAAGGTTGATGAAATCGAGCACGGGTAGCATTCCAGAGAGACATCAGGGATTGCAACGTGCTCTGCTTCACGGAAACATGGCTAACTCAAGGGACGCTAACGGAGTCGGTGCAGCCAGCTGGTTTCTTCATGCATCGCGCCGACAGAACAAAAATCTTTCCGGTAAGAAAGGGGCGGGGGGTATGCCTTATGATTAACGAGAAGTGGTGTGATCATCATAACAACACACAGGAACTCAAGTCATTCTGTTCACCTGATCTAGAACTCCTCACAATCAAATGTCGACTGCATTATCTACCAAGGGAATTCTCTTCAATCATAATCACAGCCGTATATATTCCCCCCCAAGCAGACACATCGATGGCCCTGAACGAACTTTATCTGACTCTTTGTAAACTGGAAACCACACACCCTGAGGCTGCATTCATCGAGCTGGGGATTTTAACAAGGCTAATCTAAAAACAAAACTCCCTAAATTCTATCAGCATATCGATTGTGCTACCAGGGCTGGAAAAACCCTAGATCATTGTTATACTAATTTCCGCGACGCATATAAGGCCCTCCCCGCCCCCCTTTCGGAAAAGCTGACCACGACTCCATTTTGTTGATTCCAGCCTACAAACAGAAACTCAAACAACAAGCTCCCGCGCTCAGGTCTGTTCAACGCTGGTCCGACCAATCTGAATCCACGCTTCAAGACTGCTTCGATCACGCGGATTGGAATATGTTCCGCATCGCGTCCAACAACAATATTGACGAATATGCTGATTCGGTGAGCGAGTTCATTAGGAAGTGCATTGACGATGTCGTACCCACAGCAACGATAAAAAACATTCCCAAACCAGAACCGTGGATTGACGGCAGCATTCGCGTGAAACTGAAAGCGCGAACCACTGCTTTTAACCAGGGCAAGGTGACCGGAAGCATGACCGAATACAAACAGTGTAGCTATTCTCTCCGCAAGGCAATCAAACAGGCTAAGTCCCAGTACGAGACAAAATCGAGTCGCAATTCAACAGCTCAGACACAAGAGGTATGTGGCAGGGTCTACAGTCAATTCACGGATTACAAAAGAAAACCAGCCCCGTCGCGGACCAGGATGTCTTGCTCCCAGACAGGCTAAACAACTTTTTTGCCCGCTTTGAGGACAATACAGTGCCACTGACACGGCCCCCTACCAAAACCTGCGGGCTCTCCTTCACTGCGCCGAGGTGAGTAAACATTTAAACGTGTTAACCCTCGCAAGGCTGCAGGCCAGACGGCATTCCAGCCGCGTCCTCAGAGCATGCGCAGACCAGCTGGCTGGTGTGTTTACGGACATATTCAATCAATCCTTATCCCAGTCTGCTGTTCCACATGCTTCAAGAGGGCCACCATTGTTCCTGTTCCCAAGAAAGCTAAGGTAACTGAGCTAAACGACTACCGCCCCGTAGCACTCACTTCCGTCATCATGAAGTGCTTTGAGAGACTAGTCAAGGACCATATCACCTCCACCCTACCGGACACCCTAGACCCACTCCAATTTGCTTACCGACCCATAGGTCCACAGACGACGCAATCGCAACCACACTGCACACTGCCCTAACCCATTTGGACAAGAGGAATACCCATGTGAGAATGCTGTTCATCGATTACAGCTCAGCATTTAACACCATAGTACCCTCCAAACTCGTCATTCAAGCTCGAGACCCTGGGTCTCGACCCCGCCCTGTGCAACTGGGTCCTGGACTTCCTGACGGGCGCCCCAGGTGGTGAGGGTAGGTAACAACATCTCCACCCCGCTGATCCTCAACACTGGGGCCCACAAGGGTGCGTTCTGAGCCCTCTCCTGTACTCCCTGTTCACCCACGACTGCGTGGCCATGCACGCCTCCAACTCAATCATCAAAGTTTGCGGATGACACTACAGTGGTAGGCTTGATTACCAACAACGACGAGACGGCCTACAGGGAGGAGGTGAGGGCCCTCGGAGTGTGGGTGTCAGGAAAATAACCTCACACTCACGTCAACAAAACAAGGAGATGATTGTGGACTCAGGAAACAGCAGAGGGAGCACCCCCCTATCCACATCGACGGGTCAGTAGTGGAGAAGGTGGAAAGTTTTAAGTTCCTCGGTGTACACATCACGGACAAACTGAATTGGCCACCACACAGACAGCGTTGTGAAGAAGGCGCAGCAGCGCCTCTTCAACCTCAGGAGGCTGAAGAAATTCGGCTTGTCACCAAAAGCACTCACAAACTTCTACAGATGCACAATCGAGAGCATCCTGTCGGGCTGTATCACCGCCTGGTACGGCAACTGCTCCGCCCACAACCGTAAGGCTCTCCAGAGGTAGTGAGGTCTGCAGAACGCATCACCAGGGGCAAACTACCTGCCCTCCAGGACACCTACACCACCCGATGTCACAGGAAGGCCATAAAGATCATCAAAGGACAACCACCCAAGCCACTGCCTGTTCACCCGCTATCATCCAGAAGGCGAGGTCAGTACAGGTGCATCAAAGCAGGGACGAGAGACTGAAAAACAGCTTCTATCTCAAGGCCATCAGACTGTTAAACAGCCACCACTAACATTTAGCGGCCGCTGCCAACATACTGACTCAACTCCAGCCACTTTAAAAATGGGAATTGATGGAAATTATGTAAAAATGTACCACTAGCCCATTTAAACAATGCACTTAATATAATGTTTACATACCCTACATTACCCATCTCATATGTATATACTGTACTCTATATCATCTACTGCATCTTGCCATCTTTATGTAATACATGTACCACTAGCCACTTTAAACTATGCCACTTTATGTTTACATACCCTACAGTATCATCTCATATGTATATAGTACTTCTATAACCCATCTACTGCATCTGCCATGCCGTTCTGTACCACCACTCATTCATATATCTTTATGTACATATTCTTTATCCCTTTACACTTGTGTGTGTGTGTAAGGTAGTAGTTGTGGAATTGTTAGGTTAGATTACTTGTTGGTTATTACTGCATTGTCGGAACTAGAAGCACAAGCATTTCGCTACACTCGCATTAACATCTGCTAACCATGAGTATGTGACTAATAAAATTTGATTTGATTTGATTTGGCATATAGCATTAAGGGTTACCTACTGTAGTGTTGTACGCGCCAACTCCACCAGGGGTCTGGCAGCGTCTTGGGCGTTGTTTAAAGGGTTGACTGTAGGAGATATTTGTGCTGTGGCGAGTGGGGCATCAACACACACTTTTTGAGAGGTTTTATCGCTTGGATGTCACTGCTCCATGTTTAGCCCAAAGCATGCTTACTGCGGGGACAGGGGACTGAAAGTTGACTGACTGAAAGGGAAGGTAACTGTTATGGGTGTAAGATGGCACAGTGATGCCATCTGTTGGTAAATGTTAATTACTGCAACTCCAGTGTTTTACCGGTGTGCTTGAGATACCCGGAAATATTGTAATGTACTGAACAAGACTGGTTACTCGCATCAATGCCTCTGTCTCGTCATTTAACATTCAAACAGTAACGTTATGACTATAACTACTGTTCCCTGAAGGAGGGAAACGAGGTACGACACCCGTTTGGCCTCGCACCGTCCGTTACTGGGCTCGGTGAAGAGCGGTATTAAATTGAAGGAATGAATTCGAGCCTTACGCTTATCAACTGTGGAAGGCGGGACTGGCAGCGAGGAGTGGATTTATTTGGCCTTCATTGGAATTTTAGATCCTTCAATCATAGTATGTTATACCTTGTTTCCCTCCTTCAGGGAACAGTAGTCATAACGTTACATTTGCTATCCTGTTAGGGCCCTCAACAGAGCTTTAGTGATGGGGGGGCGCTCATGCAGCTGGGGATCCGAAGTGCCCTGTGAGAGAGAGACAGGTTGAAATTACCACAGTTTGAGTGGGGCAGAAAGTTTCCTATGCTGAGGCAGTAAAGAGAGGATAGGGGTGAGTGATTTGAGCCCCCTAGTGAGTAGGTCTGAAGAGAGAGATCCAGAGAGGATGATTTTTAGTAAGGTAGGATTTGAGTTTATTGCTATGGTTATTAAATGTACTGCACTGATGGAACATAAATTCCAGGAAATAGATGTGGTAGTGACAGCAGCAGAGACATTGTTGGGTGTAAGAGTTTAGCGCAGAAGATCAACAGGGGGGTTCAAGAGAATATGTTCCACCCAGACTGTTCTCCTGGAGTAGGATCTGGTAGGGCTAAAGTAGTGGTGATAGTAGTGGGATAGGGGTGGTTGGTTTTTGGGGTATAGTGGTGTATATGTGTAGGGTTAGATGGTGGTGCGATTTACTTGTTCACTTCCCTTTTTAACTCCTCTTTTTGTTACAAAAGTGTAATTCACACTCCGACCTGTGACAGGCAGCAATACGCAACACAGCGTCTAGTCTGCCGGAAAATCACACAAAGACGTGACCAAGAAGAATTTCCAAGTTTGCGTTTTTATTGTTGTTACTGAAACCTTTATTAACACCCTGGAACTCAAAATATAACTAATTTAACTGCACAGCGTCACATACTTACCCCATGTAGTGTTTAATTCGCGTTGGAGACAGGTTGATACATGTTATCTAGGTAACGCTAGTTAGCTGCTAACGTTAGCTAACAATGGCTAGCTGTATGGTTTTTCACACTCAAATAGCCTCCATCATGGAGGTGCTAGCGAATGCAGCCGTGGAYGAAATCTGTAAACTCGTGGACGACGACTATGCAGTGTTTCGTTTGGAAATAACTCAAAGCCAGAAAGAAAATAGGGCATTGCGGAGGAAACTACTGGAATTGAAAGTGGCACGGGAGCGCGCAGAGAGGACAATGCGAGAGCGCGTCCTCACCAGTCGTCCCAGRAGTGTCAGATACAGAGCAATGGCCAGAGGTACAGTACATTTAGCAACAGGCCGAGACTTTGCGGCCCGTCCCCCTTTCCCCTCTGCACCCATTATTGGGTCTAGGATTTTTTGGGGATAGTATGCAGTAATTCCCCAAATTATTTAGCTATAACGTGCAAAGACAATCATATTATAGCCAGATTCTTGTTTTACTGCATTTCTTATTTACTCAATGAAAACAATGTGATACATGGAACATAATACAGTATATTGATAAATAAATAGTATATCAATAAGTTATGAGACATGTTACCTTACATACTTGCCAATTGTTGACAGTGACAATAGTGTACAGTCGTGGTCAAAAGTTGAGAATGACACAAATATTAATTTTCACAGTCTGCTGCCTCAGTTTGTATGATGGCAATTTGCATATACTCCAGAATGTCATGAAGAGTGATCAAATTAATTGCAATTACAGTGGGGAGAAGAAGTATTTGATACACTGCCGATTTTGAAGTTTTTCCTAATTACAAAGCATGTAGAGGTCTGTATTTTTTTATCATAGGTACACTTCAACTGTGAGAGACGGAATCTAAAACAAAAATCCAGAAAATCACATTGTATGATTTTTAAGTAAATAATTTGCATTTTATTGCATGACATAAGTATTTGATACATCAGAAAAGCAGAACTTAATATTTGGTACAGAAACCTTTGTTTGCAATTACAGATATCATACGTTTCCTGTAGTTCTTGACCAGGTTTGCACACACTGCAGCAGGGATTTTGGCCCACTCCTCCATACAGACCTTCTCCAGATCCTTCAGGTTTTGGGGCTGTCGCTGGGCATTACGGACTTTCAGCTCCCTCCAAAGATTTTCTATTGGGTTCAGGTCTGGAGACTGGCTAGGCCACTCCAGGACCTTGAGATGCTTCTTACGGAGCGGAGCCACTCCTTAGTTGCCCTGGCTGTGTGTTTCGGGTCGTTGTCATGCTGGAAGACCCAGCCACGACCCATCTTCAATGCTCTTACTGAGGGAAGGGGTTGTTGGCCAAGATCTCGCGATACATTGCCCCACCCATCCTCCCTTCAATACGGTGCAGTCGTCCTGTCCCCTTTGCAGAAAAGCATCCCCAAAGAATGACGTTTCCACCTCCATGCTTCACGGTTGGGATGGTGTTCTTGGGGTTGTACTCATCCTTCTTCTTCCTCCAAACACGGCGAGTGGAGTTTAGACCAAAAAGCTCTATTTTTGTCTCATCAGACCACATGACCTTCTCCCATTCCTCCTCTGGATCATCCAGATGGTCATTGGCAAACTTCAGATGGGCCTGGACATGCGCTGGCTTGAGCAGGGGACCTTGCGTGCGCTGCAGGATTTTAATCCATGACGGCGTAGTGTGTTACTAATGGTTTTCTTTGAGACTGTGGTCCCAGCTCTCTTCAGGTCATTGACCAGGTCCTGCCGTGTAGTTCTGGGCTGACTCCTCACCTTCCTCATGATCATTAATGCCCACGAGGTGAGATCTTGCATGGAGCCCCAAACCGAGGGTGATTGACCGTCATCTTGAACTTCTTCCATTTTCTAATAATTGCGCCAACAGTTGTTGCCTTCTCACCAAGCTGCTTGCCTATTGTCCAGTAGCCCATCCCAGCCTTGTGCAGGTCTATAATTTTATCCCTGATGTCCTTACACAGCTCTCTGGTCTTGCCATTGTGGAGAGGTTGGAGTCTGTTTGATTGAGTGTGTGGACAGGTGTCTTTTATACAGGTAACGAGTTCAAACAGGTGCAGTTAATACAGGTAATGAGTGGAGAACAGAGGGCTTTTTAAAGAAAAACTAACAGGTCTGTGAGAGCCAGAATTCTTACTGGTTGGTAGGTGATCAAATACTTATGTCATGCAATAAAATGCAAATGAATTACTTAAAATTACAGACCTCACATGCTTTGTAAGTAGGAACACTGCTGATTTTGCAGGTTTATCAAATACTTGTTTCCCCACTGGTAATTGCAAAGTCCCTCTTTGCCATGCAGATGAACTGAATCCCCCAAAAACATTTCCACTGCATTTCAGCCCTGCCACAAAAGGACCAGCTGACATCATGTCAGTGACTCTCTCGTTAACACGGGTGTGAGTGTTGACGAGGACAAGGCTGGAGATCACTCTGTCATGCTGATTGAGTTCGAATAACAGACTGGAAGCTTCAAAAGGAGGGTGGTGCTTGGAATCATTGTTCTTCCTCTGTCAGCCATGGTTACCTGCAAGGAAACACGTGCCGTCATCATTGCTTTGCACAAAAAGGGCTTCACAGGCAAGGATATTGCTGCCAGTAAGATTGCACCTAAATCAACCATTTATAGGATCATCAAGAACTTCAAGGAGAGCGGTTCAATTGTTGTGAAGAAGGCTACAGGGCGCCCAAGAAAGTCCAGCAAGCGCCAGGACCGTCTCCTAAAGTTGATTRAGCTGCGGGATCGGGGCACCACCAGTACAGAGCTTGCTCAGGAATGGCAGCAGGCAGGTGTGAGTGCATCTGCAAGCACAGTGAGGTGAAGACTTTTGGATGATGGCCTGGTGTCAAGAAGGGCAGCAAAGAAGCCACTTCTCTCCAGGAAAAACATCAGGGACAGACTGATATTTTGCAAAAGGTACAGGGATTAGACTGCTGAGGACTGGGGTTAAGTCATTTTCTCTGATGAATCCCCTTTCCGATTGTTTGAGGCATCCTGAAAATAGCTTGTCCGGAGAAGACAAGGTGAGRGCTACCATCAGTCCTGTGTCATGCCAACAGTAAAGCATCCTGAGACCATTCATGTGTGGGGTTGCTTCTCAGCCAAGGGAGTGGGCTCACTCACAATTTTGCCTAAGAACACAGCCATTAATAAAGAATGGCACCAACACATCCTCCGAGAGCAACTTCTCCCAACCATCCAGGAACAGTTTGGTGACGAACAATGCCTTTTCCAGCATGATGTAGCACCTTTCCATAAGGCAAAAGTGATAACTAAGTGGCTCAGGGAACAAAACATCGATATTTTGGGTCCATGGCCAGGAAACTCCCCAGACCTTAATCCCATTGAGAACTTGTGGTCAATCTTCAAGAGGCGGGTGGACAAACAAAAACCCACAAATTCTGACAAACTCCAAGCATTGATTATGCAAGAATGGGCCCAGAAGTTAATTGACAGCATGCCAGGGCGAATTGCAGAGGTCTTGAAAAAGAAGGGTCAACACTGCAAATATTGACTATTTGCATCAACCTCATGTAATTGTCAAAAGCCTTTGACACTTATGAAATGCTTGTAATTATACTTCAGTATTCCATAGTAGCATCTGACAAAAATATCTAAAGTCACTGAAGCAGCAAACTTTGTGAAAATTTATATTTGTGTCATTCTCAACTTTTGGCCATGACTATAGTATAGCCTTGAGCATTTACAGTATCTAACCTAACCACCACTTTTCCCCCACTCTCAGGTGAAGGACATCTCACTGGAGGCCACAGGAGCTTTGTGAAGCCAGCGGGACACAATACATGGAGAGATGACCAACCAATCACTGTTGATGAGGGGAGTGGAACCTCAACCCAGCACTTTATTGTGATCGAGGTTAGTGTTGCATAAAGAATGAGAGTTACTTTGTAAATAAAATGTGCCTGTTTATTTCAGTAGGGCTCCCCTCAGTTATTCACTTGCTGACATGTACAGTAAATCCTCATTTACCTGCCATAGAGGAACTTGTGAGACTTCCCTACGAAGTACTGGTAATAACCTCTCTTATTGTGTCAGTCTGCAGATGCAGAGGCTGCAGGTCCTGGAGTCAAGCTGGAGAGGTTTGAAGGAGTGGAGGACCCACGGCACAACAGAGACATCCAGTCTGGAGCGCCCCCTGTAGCCACGGAGAACCCCACCACCACCCCAGTGCAGTCCAGGACACGATGCCTCATCACGGAGGTCAGTGGAACGCCGAACGCCATCCTCAAGTCAGAGACAGACACCAAGACTTTAACTGTACACACAGGATCTGACCACAGATCAAACCCAGAGAGACTCGGGRTGGGGAGACTGGGCTGTCATCCTGCTCCCAGCTCAGAGTATTTACCGGTATTTCACCAGAGGACGGTTCATTCCTATGGTGATGGTGATGCGTTTGACACTGGCGGTGATGATCCATCTTGTTCTTACGCTACAGAGATGGACCCTGTCAACATATCCTTGGGTTTAGAGACACAGACTGATCTGTCTAGAGGGGACTGGAACCGGTACAGTAGTAGTGTATACTCTGAAGGGTGCCTAGATAAGAAAGGGNCCTTGGGTTTAGAGACACAGACTGATCTGTCTAGAGGGGACTGGAACCGGTACAGTAGTAGTGTATACTCTGAAGGGTGCCTAGATAAGAAAGGGGAGGGTCTGATTGTAGATGAAGTGACTGTGAAAGTGGAGGGTGACGTTCCTCCCACATGGAATGCAGATAGTCACCTAGGGGACGGAAACTCACAGGGCAGAGATTTATTTGATTACAGGGGAAGCTTAGAGACAAATCTAAATGTTGCCACCCACTCCCTTTTACACACGTTCAAGGATCGCAACCCAGACTCCACTTTGATGGAGCCTTCCGATTCACACAGCCTTGTCCTTTTCGATCAGGTATTGAACTCAAACGACACGACTAGAGCCCAGGCTCATGGAGGGGGAGCCACATTAGGCAATAGTAAAGAGAAACGGTTCCTCTGCATGTTCTGTAACAAAGGCTTCAGCTGCCCCCAGAAGGTGGAGATCCACCGGAGGGTCCACACAGGGGAGAAACCATTCAGCTGTCCCCAGTGTCACATGCGCTTCGCCCAGGCCTGCAGCCTGAAGAGGCACCAGAGGGTCCACACAGGGGAGAAACCCTACAGCTGCCCCCAGTGTGAGAAGAGGTTTTCTCGCCAGCACCAGCTGAAGACGCACCTGAAGGTCCACACGGGAGAAAGGCCGTTTGCCTGTACGCATTGTGGGAAGAGGTTCTCCGAGAGGAGCTACCTCAGGATACACCAGCAGAAAAAACATTCCAGCCTATAACATGGAAAGTAACCATTCCACTCGATAGCTTCTGATGTTTAGATGAAACCCTGCATTAAAGACAAAGATTAATTTATTGTTGTCAGCAGAAAAGGCCCAGAGATGCATTTGGAATAACGAGAGTTACAGATTTCAGTGTTGAATATTCCTGAGTAGAATATTACATCCAAACATGGTGTGATATGTAAGGCATATACAGTGCCTTTGGAAAGTATTCAGACCCCTTGACTTTTTCCACATTTTGTTTCATTACAGCCTTATTCTATAATGGATTAAATAAATAAAAAATCCTCAGCATTCTATACACAATACCCCATAATGCGAAAACAGGAATACCTTATTTACATAAGTATTCAGACCCTTTGCTATGAGAAATTGAGCTCAGGTGCATTCTGTTTCCATTGATCATCCTTGAGGAAAGTTCTACAACTTGATTGGAGTCCACCTATGGTAAAGTAAATTGATTGGACATGATTTGGCAAGGCACACACCTGTCTGTATAAGGTCACACAGTTGACAGAGCATGTCAGAGCAAAAACCAAGCCATGAGGTCGAAGGATTTGTCCGTAGAGCTCCAAGACAGGATTATGTCGAGGCACAGATCTGGAGAAGGGTACCAAAACATTTCTGCAGCATTGAAGGTCTCCAAGAACACAGTGGCCTCCATCATTCTTAAATGAAGAAGTTTGGAACCACCAAGACTCTTCCTGGAGCTGGCTGCAGGTAGACTCAGCAAATCTCTAGACTCAAATGATGTAGAAGTACAAAGTAAAAACAGCAGTAGTGGGTTAATTTGAGCAACAACTAAGAACGTTGAAGCGAGAGGCTATACTTCTGCGGTTTTGGTCCCGCAGCTGTGCACATGCGCAGATACTCTTTGTGACTAGGTCAGAACAAAGTCTTGCATCTCACTCATCGCAATATCTGCAGTGCTGCTCGTGGAAACCTCATAACGCTGAGTCTTCCTTGAAAGACAAAGGTTGATTTTCATCCACAGATTAATTTGGACTAACAAGAGTAACAGATTTCAGTGTTGAATATTCCTGGGTAGAATATTGCATCCAGYCATTGTGTGATATATAAGGCATATATAASCCTAACAAGTCTYTTACATATTGTGTTTGTACTGTATATGATGTTCACAAATGCCTATTTCACTGCTTCCATTCAATTACWATTTTTTTCCCAAGACACTTTTAATGAGAAAATGAATGCAGAATTTGTTTTGAGACGTATGTGTGGTTTTCATATGGCGTAAGTTAAACTTGTTTATGTTTAATAAACACAAAATGGGACTTCATTCTAAGACTTTCATTGAGACTCTCTTTTGTGTACATCACATCTGATCTCACCCTATTTTGCATACACCTGACAGCGCTTCATAACCAATATACACTTACTAAATATACCTACAAATACCCACACACTAACAAACACCTACTGTATGTCAAAATAGTTTAGTCAGGTTTGTCTGATGACTTTTGACTTATCATAGCTGACTTATATTTACCCACAACATCATATTTATGTCCACCATGATGGGTTTAACAACAATGAAGTCATTCTGTAACTACAGTATAGGACTCAAACGTAGTGGGGATGGGTAAACACTCCATGTTGAAATTGTGTTTATTATCTGTGTGTACGTACCTGAGGGAGTGTATGTCTGTGTAATCTGTATCACCTGTCTCTTCCAGGAGGAGGAGGGTCCAGAGGTGCTGCTGGTGAAGGAGGAGGAGGAGGGTCTGGGGAACCCTGAGGGGACCATAGTCAGGGAGGACAACCAGACTACACCTGAACCCACAGAGGAACCAACTGAGCAGCACAGGATCACACACAGTCTCACTGAGGTATGGATAAGGGCCAGATCTTGATTGATAACTCATTGTCCAATCAGAAGATGCTCCATAGCAGGGTGCTCATATCAGATTTCTTGATCCAACATCCTCTCACTCTGTATCTCTTACAGTCAGTAGACATGGAGGCTGGGAAGCCTGATCTGCTGCTGGTCAAAGAGGAGACAATAGAAGACAGACCTGAGAGCATTGATCTGCTGAGTGGACTAAAGATGGGGGAGCAAGGTAAGGGAGAAATACATATAGCCTACATACAGTAATAGATCTTCAATGGGAATAGTGATGCACCTGGCTATTGACGACAAAAAAATCCATATGTAGAGTTCTCTGCCATGTTTGTAAAGTCTATTTTCTAAACTCTTCCTGAAGGTGGTTGGCTGGAGGATAACAGAGGCGACTGGGCGGCCATATTGGATTACCATACGGGTGCAGCCAAGGGCCCAGGGGACAACATCACTGAGCAGGCCAGGACCAAAGGCGACATAATGGAGGTCAGTGGATGGGACAGCGTCTTGAACTCTGGGCTGGGGAACAACACTGTTAACCACAACCAGAAACAGACTGACGAACACAAAACAACAACCAAACTTAGTCTCCATGACGACAGACTAGCTGAGACTAGAGCGAGGTGTATATTTGGTCTGCAGAGACAGGGAGGTGTCCGTATGCAGTGGAAGAGAACAGACACAGACTCTGCTAGCGATGCTCCGTCCTGCTCCTATAGTTGTGATTCAGAGAGACTGATGGCGCCTCAGGTTAACCCCCTAACAGGTGCTGCCTTCAGCCTGCCTTCTATAGGATCTATCAACTGGAACATGGACCCTGCAACAACACAGACACTCCCTGGCCTTCATCCTCCTCACACTCTCCTAATGTTAAACCAGACCTCAGACAAGCCCATTGACAAATTACAGTAGAAGTGCTATCAGCAGATTTAGTGGCAAGGAGAAGGGCTTCCTGTGTTTGTTCTGTGGGAAAGCCTTCACTTTCCCCAAGCAGGTGAAGATCCACCAGAGGATGGACAAGGGGGAGAAACCGTTCGGGTGCCACCTGTGCCGGGCCAGTTTACCAGACACATCCAACCTGAAGAGGCACCAGAGGGTCCACACAGAGGAGAAATCCTACAGCTGCCCCCAGTGCGAGAAGAGGTTCTCCCACCAGCACCAGCTGAAGATGCATCTGAAGGTCCACACGGGAGAGAAGCTGTTCGCCTGTACACACTGCGAGATGAGGTTCTCAGAGAGGAGCTACCTCAGGATACACCAACAGAAAATGCACACGGCCCTTGTATAGTGACATGTAATATAGTATTAGTTAGTTTGTAATTAATTCTGTTGGTTTTGGATGTAGTAGGGAAGTGAGGAAATAATGTGTATGATGAGGCAGAGTAGATGATATGGGGATGGTTGGTGTGATGGTGTCTGTAAAAATGCTTCACTGATGAAAAGTGAGAACCTTGTCCTGTTTGATACTGTGGTTTATAGTGAAATACCAAGTGTCTTATTACATTTTTCCTTCAAAATATTTCAAAATATATTCTATCAAAGTGAAGYTTCCAGATGTAACTGTATGACCATTTTGTTGAACTGAATTACAAAATTGACAGACTATTTTTTAAATAATTGCAGCGACTGAGTCCCTTATCTCAGTGGAACAAAACATTATAAACATTTTTTATCAACACATATGGACATTATTTATATTTATGTATTTATAATAAACTCCAATGGCCACATATTGTTAGGTACTTGAATCGCAGTGTTTGATATGGGCTTGACTGTGGTAAACATTTTATCATGTCATATTTTTGTGTGTACAGCAAAGTTTCTTATGTAAAACTTTATACTTTTCTGTTCAATTTATGTTTATAGTCTGCAGTCCATGAGGACCTGCTGATATCCGGTGTTGCTGGCTGGAAATACTGGACCTCTGAGGTGGCTGGTCACAAACCATGGCCCCGGATCAGAACCGTAGATCAGGGGCCATCACTCTTCCTTCCAGAGTCGGAACAAGGACCGAACCACGAGGGACAGAGACTCCACCACACAAAACACAACCAGTGGACAGGGGGACTGAACAACCTCAGTCCTGGTGGTCATCAGAGAGACGGAGCCTCAAGTCAGGGATCCAGTCTGCAGCCCAGACCCTTCTCTTCACAGTCTCAGTGCAGGGATGGAGCAGGGCCTGTGGCTGATAGAGATAGACCCTCCTGTTCCTATGATACAAACACCACAGTATCCATGATGAACAGAGCAGGTCACCCTGGGCTTCAGCCTTCACAGAGAGTGGTGGGAGACCCCCCTGGWGGTAGTCTATCAGGAAATCTGTCTTCTTCAGAGTCTCCTCTAATGCCTGGTGACTGGGTTCATAGAAAGCCTGGACCTGGGTCTAGCCTTCCTCAGTTACCTCATGGTTACTCCACTAATACAGACAAGGTCAGGATGGGTGTTCACCACAAGAGGTACCTAGCCTATAACACAGCACACAATCCCAACAACACCCAAACAATGGCTAGAGGTCAAGGAGGGAGCTCAAAGACTAACCATCTGAGGGGGGTCGCACCTGCTTCTACCTCCTCTGGTGTCATTGGGTCACAACGTGGGAGGCTGAGCYTTAGGACGGACGCCGACAAGCTTTACTCCTGCTCCACATGTGGGAAGCGCTTCGCTGAGGCAAACTATGTAAAGGAGCACCAGACCGTTCACACCAAGGAGAGGCCCTTTAAGTGCAAACTATGTTACAAGAGCTTCTCCTTCCGGAGTAGCCTTATCAGACATAGGAGTGTCCACAATGTGGAGAAATCGGAGCAGTGTGTCTAGAGAGGGCTCCCGAGTGGCGCAGCGGTCTAAAGCATTGCATCTCAGTGCTAGAGGCATCACTACATATACTGGTTCGATTCCAGGCTGTATCACAACCGGCCGTGATTGGGAGGCCCATACGGCGGCGCACAATTGGCCCAGCGTCGTCCGGGTTAGGATTTGGCCGGGGTAGGCCGTCATTGTAAATAAGAATTTGTTCTTAATTAACTGACTTGCCTAGTTAAATWAAAAAAATGTGAAGATGTACACAGGGGACCATACTTTAGCCATCATGTGAAGTGACCTGGAGTAAGAGCAGTGGTGTTGTGGAGGTGGGCAGAACGCCAGTGGGCAATGAGTATACTCACTTCTTAATCCCCACGATGCATATCAAAGTAGTGTAGTGGAGGTATACACTGTGTCAATAAGGCTGATGGTACAGATCTAGAATGTTTATCTTACAATGTTGATAAACTATTATTTCTTCACATTTTCGCAATGTGCCCACAGTGGTAGGCCTATGCGCAAATGATCCAAAATGCAATTTGTGGGGAAAAAACTGTGTGCAACCGGGTCATCAGGAGGGATCAGCCAATCGTGAGGAATAAAATTGACTACTTCAAAATGGAGATAGGCTCTATTTCCGGCTGGCGTTATGGCAGGGCAAGCACAGATTAGTTTGCAATTTCAGTATGTAAAAACTGACACTGGCATTTTCCACCACATGCGCAAGGTTCAGCAATTGACCTGACTAATCTCAGCTCACTAGCTCTGAGGTGGGAGGAGTGGCAATATTTAAGGTGTGTCCTTGAAAACATGTGCAAAAGTGACACTCATGCAGCGCATATCGAGACATTTAAGACCAATGAAAAGCAGGTCTTAGTTGTAACTCGCTTGGTAAGGGCATGGATTTTGTGAGCGGAAGTGCAATTTATCCAGCCGTGACGCAGATTGCGTTTATACTCATGGAACAAGAGAAGATACGTGCTTTTGATGCCGGTAACTCTTATATTAATAAACATTTTTCTTTTTAATTTGGTTTAAATTGATTAAAAACCAAGCATAATAGTCTCTCTTCCCTTCAATGAAGGCTGGAGGTTAATTCAAGTGCAGGCTGTCAGCTTTAATTTGTATTTTCACCCATATTGAGTGAACCGTTTAGCTATAAAATATCCGCTGGAGATAGATGATACCGGAGTTTCCCAAGAATCAATGGGTGCATACCATTAAAAATAAGTCCAGAAATGTATGAAGTAACTGCAGATTTTCCCTTTAAAGGGGCAATCTGCAGTTTCTACATACATTTTTGTTCCCATAAATTAATATGTACCCATTGATTCTTGAATAATATAACTTAGWATTGCCTCATGAGCTTAGTTCAACTGTCTAACCCCATCAGAACCCAAAATATACAATTGTCCAATATTTGTAAACAAAGTAAATGTAAACAAACACTCTATAGCCTCAAAACATGGTTAAAACTAGAATGTTGATAACATTTACAGTGACACCTACCCCAGCCAAACCCAGACAATGCTGGGCCAATTGTGCACTGCCCTATGAGACTCCCAATCATGGCCGGATGTGATACAGCCTGGATTCGAACCAGAGACTGTAGTGACGCGTCTTGCACTGAGATGCAGTGCCTTAGGCCACCGCTGCACCTCTCTGGAGCCCAAGTGGATGGTCAGTCCTTGCATCCATAGCTATACCTATGAATTTGAGAGCGGTTACATTTTTCCAACCGCATCCCTCAGCTTTTGACAGAAACGGGAGGGGACTTGTTTCAACTACTGATTGGCGCTTTAATGTGTAATGTATCCTGACTCTCTGTGGTCACTAAAGATCCCATAGCACTTATCGTAAGAGTAGGGGTGTTAACCCCGGTGTCCTGGCTAAATTCCCAATCTGGCCTTTATACCATCATGGCCACCTAATCATCCTCAGCTTACAATTGGCTCATTCATCCCCCCTCCTCTCCCCTGTAATTATTCCCCAGGTTGTTGCTGTAAACTTACCCGGTAAAATAAGGGTTAAATAAATAACAGCCTCCACTCTTTTGGGAGGGCTTTCCACTAGATGTTGAAACTTTCCTGCGGGGACTTGCTTCCATTCAGCAACGAGCATTAGTGAGGTCGGGTACTGATTAGAGGTAGACCGGTTATGATTTTTCAAGCCGATACCGATTATTGGAGGACCAAAAAAAGCCGATACCGATTAATCGGCCAATTTTAAAATTTAATTTTTAAAATATATATTTTTATATTATATATTTATTTGTAATAATGACAATTACAACAATACTGAATGAACAATAAGCACTTTTATTTTAACTTAATATAATACACACAGTTGAAGTCAGAAGTTTACACACACCTTAGCCAAATACATTTAAACTCAGTTTTTCACAATTCCTGACATTTAATCCAAGTAAAAATTCCCTGTTTTAGGTCAGTTAGGATCACCACTTTATTTTAAGAATGTGAAATGTCAGAATAATAGTAGAGAGAATTATTTCTTTCGTCACATTCCCAGTGGATCAGAAGTTTACATACACTCAATTAGTATTTGGTAGCATTACCTTTAAATTGTTTAACTCGGGTCAAACATTTCGGGTTGCCTTCCACAAGCTTCCCACAATAAGTTGGGTGAATTTTGGCCCATTCCTCCTGACAGAGCTGGTGTAACTGAGTCAGGTTTGTAGGCCTCCTTGCTCGCACACGCTTTTTCAGTTCTGCCCACAAATTTTCTATAGGATTGAGGTCAGGGCTTTGTGATGGCCACTCCAATACTTTGACTTTGTTGTCCTTAAGCCATTTTGCCACAACTTTGGAAGTATGCTTGGGGTCATTGTCCATTTGGAAGACTCATTTGCGACCAAGCTTTAACTTCCAAACTGATGTCTTGAGCTGTTGCTTCAATATATCCACATAATTTCCTCCCTCATGATGACATCTATTTTGTGAAGTGCACCAGTCCCTCCTGCAGCAAAGCACCCCCAKAACATGATGCTGCCACCCCCGTGCTTCACGGTTGGGATGGTGTTCTTCGGCTTGCAAGCGTCCCCCCTTTTCCTCCAAACATAACGATGGGTATTATGGCCAAACAGGTTTATTTTTGTTTCATCAGACCGGAGGACATTTCTCCAAAAAGTACGATCTTTGTCCCCATGTGCAGTTGCAAACCGTAGTCTGGCTATTTTAATGGCGGTTTTGGAGCAGTGGCTTCTTCCTTGTTGAGCGGCCTTTCAGGTTATGTCGATATAGGACTCGTTTTACTGGGGACACAGATACTTTTGTACCTGTTTCCTCCAGCATCTTTACAAGGTCCTTTGCTGTTGTTCAGGGATTGATTTGCACTTTTCGCACCAAAGTACGTTCATCTCTAGGAGACAGAACGCGTCTCCTTCCTGAGCGGTATGACGGCTGCGTGGTCCCATGGTGTTTATACTTGCGTACTATTGTTTGTACAGATGAACGTGGTACCTTCAGGCGTTTGGAAATTGCTCCCAAGGATGAACCAGACTTGTGAAGGTCTACAAATTATTTTCAGAGGTCTTGGCTGATTTCTTTTGATTTTCCCATGATGTCAAGCAAAGAGGCACTGAGTTTGAAGGTAGGTCTTGAAATATATCCACAGGTACACCTCCAATTGACTCAAATGATGTCAATTAGCCTATCAGAAGCTTCTAAAGCCATGAAATCGTTTTCTGGAATTTTCCAAGCTGTTTAAAGTCACAGTCAACTTAGTGTATGTAAACTTCGGACTCACTGGAATTTTGATACAGTGAATTATAAGTGAAATAATCTGTCTGTAAACAATTGTTGGACAAATTACTTGTCATGCACAAAGTAGATGTCCTAACCGACTTGCCAAAACTATAGTTTGTTAACAAGACATTTGTGGAGTGGTGGAAAAACAAGTTTTAATGACTCCAACCTAAGTGTATATAAACTTCTGACTTCAACTGTAAATAAAATCTATTTAGTCTCAAATAAATAATGAAACATGCTCAATTTGCTTTACATAATGCAAAAACACGGTGTTGGAGAAGAAAGTAAAGGTGCAATATATGCCATGTAAAAAAAATATAACGTTTGAGTTCCTTGCTCAGAACATATGAAAGCTGGTGGTTAAAATTTCCCAGTTCTTCAATTTTCCCAGTTAAGAAGTTTTAGGTTATAGGAATTATGACGTGTTGACTATTTCTCTCTATATCATTTGTATTTCATATACCTTTGACTATTGGATGTTCTAATAGGCACTTTAGTATTGCCAGCCTAATCTCAGGAGTTGATAGGCTTGAAGTTATAAACAGCGCTGTGATCAAGCATTGCTAAGAGCTGCGGGCAAACGCAGTAAAGTTTGAATGAATGCTTACGAGCATGCTGCTGCCTACCACCGCTCAGTCAGACTGCTCTATCAAATATCAAATCATAGACTTAATTATAATATAATAAACACAGAAATACGAGCCTTTGGTCATTAATATGGTCAAATCCGTAAACTATCATTTCGAAAACAAAATGTTTATTATTTCAGTGAAATACGGAACCGTTCCATATTTTATCGAACGGGTGGCAACCCTACGTCTAAATATTGCTGTTACATTGCACAACCGTCAATGTTATATCATAATTACGTAAAATTCTGGCAAATTAGTTCGCAACGAGCCAGGCGGCCCAAACTGTTGCATATACCCCTGCGTGCAATGAACGCAAGAGAAGTGACATAATTTCCCTAGTTGATATTGCCTGCTAACATGAATTTATTTTAACTAAATATGCAGGTTTTAAAAAATATATACTTCTGTGTATTGATTTTAAGAAAGGCATTGATGTTTATGGTTAGGTATATTCGTGCAACGATTGTGCTTTTGTTAAATCATCCCCCGTTTGGCGAAGTAGGCTGTGATTCGATGATAAATTAACAGGCACCACATTGATTATATGCAACGCAGGACAAGCGAGTTAACCTAGTAATATCATCAACCATGTGTAGTTAACTAGTGATTATGTGAAGAGTTTGATGCTAGCTAGCAACTTACCTTGGCTCCTTGCTGCACTCGGTTAACAGGTGGTCAGCCTGCCACGCAGTTTCCTTGTGGAATGCAATGTAATCGGCCATAATCGGAATCCAAAAATGCCGATTACAGATTTGTTATGAAAACTTGAAATCGGCCCTAATTAATCGGCCATGTCGAAGAGCAACCATAAAATAACAATAGCGAGACTATATACAGCGGGGACCGGTACAGAGTCAATGTGTGGGGGCTAGGGTTGCAAAGGGTCGGTAAATTTCATGAACTTTTCCAGAAATTTTCCATGGGAAGTTAAGCCCTGGAATTTGGGGGATTTTGCTTAAATTCATCAAAAAAGTTAGCTTATAACAGTGAACCTTTTTTATGGGATACACATAAGGCAACTCTAGGTCTTGTGGCATATTTTGGTTACATTTTCCCCAATTCAATGGAATTGCAACCCTCTGCATGCCCAGTGCATTCTTCCATCACATGTGCAGTGCACTCTTCCATCACATGTACAGCTGATTCTCAAGATCTTGCACACTAATGAGATGCTATTGAGGCCACACTACTACACTGTCTGATCCAAGGACTACATGCTCTCTGGTACGTTTCAATTACAATACTGGGTGGGGTGAATATATTTTATATGACATACATAATTTTTTTGTTAACTAGTAAATAGTAGCCTACAGCAAAGTGTGTTTTAATAATTTCTAACTTGTTAACAATTTCTGCTAGTTAGTTTTTGCTACCATGTGGGTTGCTTGAGCCTGCTAACTGAGGAGTGTTAATTCGCCTCTTTCCATACATGTTTCATTTAAAACATTTATCTTACAAAGGAGTTGTTTTAAATCTAACTGCTTACTATTTATCTCTACATAGATTGGGTTTTTTTTTTTTCTTCTTCTAATCTTTACACGGAAAATGCCTTGGGCACTATCTGATGTGTGGAGACATTTCACTGCAGTAAATGTAGAAGGAAAAGTTGTGTACATTTGCAAATACTGTGCCAAATCATATGTGAAGAATGCAACAAGATGCAGAATCAATCTAGCCAAGTGCATAAAAAGTTCCCTCAGCACTCACAACAAGCACCTCTGACAAAGTCCCTCTACTTCTATTCGAGGTGAAAATGATGAATCAGACACCTTATCGATAGCAACAGCTCATGGTCCTCCTGGAAATCAGGAGTTTTTTTTGACTCAATGGAGGACGTAGTCGAAAGAAATGCTGATGGAATGTCTTGCTCAAAGCTGTGTATGCAACTTGTTTCACACTCTGATGCTTACAGGCAATGTGTATTGAAATTAGAGGTCGACCGATTAAGGGATGGCCGACTAAATTAGGGCCGATTTCAAGTTTTCATAACAATCGGAAATCTGATTTTTGGACACCAATTGATTTTCAATGACGCCTAGGAATGGTGGGTTAACTGCCTTGTTCAGAACGACAGATTTTTAACCTTGTCAGCACGGGGATTCAATCTTGCAACCTTGCGGTTAACTAGTCCAACGCTCTAACCACCTGCCTTACATTGCACCCACGAGGAGCCTGCTGTTACACGAATGCAGTAAGAAGCCAAGGTACGTTGCTAGCTAGCATTAAACTTATCTTATAAAAAAACATCAATCATCATAATCACTAGTTAACTACACATGGTTAATGATATTACTAGTTTATCTAGCGTGTCTGCGTTGCATATAATCGATGCAGTGCGCATTCCGCAAAAAGGCCTGTCGTTGCTCCAACGTGTACCTAACCATAAACTTCAATGCCTTTCTTAAATCAATACACAAGTATATATTTTTAAACCTGCATATTTAGTTAATATTGCTGCTCCATTAATTCTTTTAACTATGGAAATTGTGTCACTTCTCTTGCAACAGAGTCAGGGTATATGCAGCAGTTTGGGCCGCCTGGCTCGTTGCGAACTGTGTGAAGACTATTCTTCCTAACAACGACAGCCAACTTCGCCAAACGGGGGATGATTTAACAAAAAGCGCATTTGTGCGAAAAAAGCACAATCGTTGCCGAATGTACCTAACCATAAAAAACATCATGCCTTTTCTTAAAATCAATCATATATTTTTAAACCTACATATTTTAGCTAAAAGAAATTCCAGGTTAGCCAGGCAATAATATAACCAGGGTGCAAATTATGGTCATTGCTTTCTTGCGTTCATTTGCACGCAGAGTCAGGGTATATGCAACATTTTGGGCCGCCTGGCTCGTTGCGAACTAATTTGCCAGAATTTTACGTAATTATGACATAACATTGAAGGTTGTGCAATGTAACAGGAAAAGTTAGACTTCTGGATGCCACCCGTTCGATAAAATACGGAACCGTTCAGTATTTCACTGAAAGAATAAACGTTTTGTTTTTCGAGATGATAGTTTCCGGATTTGACCATATTAATGACCTAAGGCTCGTATTTCTGTGTGTTTATTATATTATAGTTAAGTCTATGATTTGATATTTGATAGAGCAGTCTGACTGAGCGGTGGTAGGCAGCAGCAGGCTCGTAATAGTCAAAGGTATATGGTTTAGAGAGAAATAGTCAACGCGTCATAATTCCTGTAATAACTTGCGGCTGAACTTGAAAGGGGTTCCTTCGTTATTTACCCTTCATGTCTTCCATAGAGAATGTCTTGATCTACTTCAAATAAGGTCTGTGTTTCGTGCAGGCTTAAACCGCCTCGGCGTTTTGATACCCGTGTAAATCTCACTAGGATAAGGTAACGTTTGTCAACATATTTTCATAAATCCACTCTAAAATTATCTTCACTTATATTTAACCAATATTGATCAGAGTTACCTTGTCCTATGGATATCTACACAGTTATAAAATTGGCAAGGTGGTGTAAGCCTACATGAAACACAGACCTTATTTTAAGTGAATCTAAAAAATATCCTATGGAATAAATTAATGAAGGAACCGCTTTTCAGATTTTGCTAGAAGATGTCATGGGAATTATGACTCACACTTTGGCAGTCAATTCTTACCATGGCCATTATTAAAATAGAATTTCCTGCATATAGAAATTACAGTTTTTGTTTTCTACATTCATCACAGGTAACTTAAACTCTATTTTTATTTAAACAGTTGAGAGTATTTGTCTCCTAAGCAGACTCTTCAGTATCGTTGTCACTTCAGAGCTGTGTGTGTGTGTGTGTGTGTGTGTGTGTGTGTGTGTGTGTGTGTGTGTGTGTTTTACAGATGGCAGAGAAAAGCAGAGCACCAGTGTGGGACTATTACATGGAATTGGCACCAGGGAAAGCAAGGTGTCTTATTTGTGATAAAGGTGTAAGCATGGGGTCAGCAACGGCTAAATCAAAAAATACCACTAACCTGTGGAATCACCTTAAGAACACCCACCCAAAATCCCATAAGGAAGCAATGATGAAAAAAGCAAATGCAAATTCTTCACAAGGAAAAAGTGATACAGACACGTCACAGACATCGCAGGCTACAATCTTACAACTTTTTAATAAACAAGCAAAATAGCAGGACAAAGACCCAAGGGCCAAGAAGATGGATGTAGCAATTATTGAGATGATTGCCACTGACAACCAGCCATTCACAGTGGTGTCTGACGTTGGTTTTCAGCGGCTGATTACTCTTGATGAACCCCGGTACAGGATCAAAGATGAACAATTATTTCGCACAGAAATGCTAGATAAAACACATGAAAGAGTTGTGATGAAAGTGAAGAATCTGGTGGCACCAGTCAATGCTCCACACATGGCATTCACAACTGACTGCTAGTCAGGCACTACAGAGTCCCTGATGAGCCTTACTGGACATTTCATTGACAATGTTTGGACAAGAAAGCAGGTTGTGCTGAATGTCAAGACTATGAATGGATCACACACAGGAAACTACGTCAGAGAGATGTTTTTGACCATGTTGGAATACTGGGAAATCCACACAGAACGTGTAGTGCTGGTCCTCAGGGACAGTGGGGCAAACATGGTGAAAGGTATGAGACTGGCAGAGCTTCCAGACTTCAGCTGCAGTGCACACACCCTACAGCTTGTAATCAATGATGGCCTATCCAGTCAGAGAGCTGTGCTAGACATTATTGCCATGTTGAAGAGCTGTGCAACTCACTTTGACCACTCTGTACTGGCCAAACAGAGGCTGAGGGCCATTCAGGAAGAGCTTGGCCTTCCCAAACACAGCATCATCCAAGCAGTTCAAACTCGCTGGAACTCAACACTACACATGTTGCAGAGGATGTTTGAACAGAGGCGTGCACTGAATGTGTATGCAGGTGAATACGGACACATCATCAGTTTGTCTGCTGCACAGTGGGACATTGTCTCTAACGTAATTGAGACTCTGGCACCTATGGAGGAGGTGACAGTGGAGATGAGCCACTCCAACTCTACAGCAGCATGCATCCTCCCCAGTGTGTCGGTGCTGATGCTACAGCAGGAGGGTTCTTCTACTCAYGGCATCAAAACTTTACGGAAGACCATGTTGGACAGTCTGACAAGGAGGTTCTTCAAGGCCGAGGAGACAAAGTGCCTGGTGCTGGCAACTGTCCTGGATCCARGTTACAAGAGCTATGCCTTCACCTCAGGGACAGCACTAGAGAAAGCAAAAGAGTGGCTGAAGGAGGAGCCTGAACTACTAAGGAAACCAAATCCCAGAGCCACAGCAGATGGGACGAGTGAAGAGGAGGACCCAGATCCAGGTGCAAAAAGGCAAAGAGTCCAAGTAGATCAGCCACCCAGTCTGGTGGACAGCCTCTACGCTAGAATCCTTGGAAGRCAAGAGGGCAGGGCTGAAGTCCAGTGCAGTTTTGAAATTGAGTTTGAGCGTTACCTCACATAGCCTGACAGAAAGAGCGAGTTGCCTTTGGAGTGGTGGAAGCAGAATGAGGACAGACTTCAATCACTCGCTCCACTGGCAAAGAAGTTTCTCTGTCCCCCACCTTCTTTAGTCCCAAGCGAGAGAGTGGTCAGTGAGGTGGGAATCATTTATGATAAGCGGAGGAGCAGACTGACAGGGGACCATGCAGACAAGCTCTACTTTCTGCACTACAACCTAAAACTTCTTAACTGGGAATTTTGAAGACCCATGAAAGCTGGTGGTTCATTTTAACATATGTTCTCATGTTATTTGAGACTAAATTGATTTTATTTATGTATTATATTGAGTTAAAATAAAAGTGTTCATTGTTTATTCAGTGTTGTTGCAATTGTCATTATTACAAAAATGTGTGTGTGTGTGTGTGTGTATATATATATATATTATTATAAAAAAATCTGCCGTTTTTTGGTCCTCCAATAATCGGTATCAATATCGGCGGTGAAAAATCATAATCGGTCGACCTCTAATTGAAATACATTTCTGAATGTTCTTTGCCCAGCATACACCCCTCCAACGAGACATGCTTTATCTACTCATTTGCTGGATGCAGAGTTCAAGTAAAGGTCAAGCAAATCATAGAGAAAGCAGACTGTATTGCAATCATCTCTGATGGGTGGTCGAATGTTCGTGGGCAAGGAATAATCAACTACATCATCTCCACCCCTCAACCAGTATTCTATAAGAGCACAGACACAAGGGACAACAGACACACCGGTCTCTATATTGCGGATGAGCTGAAGGCAGTCATCAATGACCTTGGACCACAGAAGGTATTTGCACTGGTGACAGACAATGCTGCGAACATGAAGGCTGCTTGGTGTAAAGTGGAGGAGTCCTACCCTCACATCATACCCATTGGCTGTGCTGCTCATGCATTGAATCTGCTCCTCAAGGACATCATGGCACAGAAAACAATGAATACACTCTACAAGAGAGCCAAGGAAATGGTTAGGTAGCAGCAATCTACCTCACCAAGCAAAGTGAGAAGAATAAGAGCACCACATTGAAGCTTCCCAGAAACACCCATTGGGATGGTGTTGTCATCATGTTTGACAGTCTCCTGGAGGGTAAGGAGTCTCTCCAAGAAATGGCCATATCACCGTCTGCTGATATGGACAGCCCCATCAAGAGGATCCTCCTGGATGATGTATTTTGGGAGAGAGTGGTAAGCAGCCTGAAACTCCTGAAACCTATAGCAGTAGCCATTGCACCGATTGAGGGAGACAATGCCATCCTGTCTGATGTTCAGACTCTGCTTGCAGAAGTAAGAGAAGAAATCCGTACTGCCCTGCCCACTTCACTGTTGCTCCAAGGAGAGGAAACTGCAGTTCTGAAATGCATCAAAAAGTGTGAAGACTTCTGCCTGAAGCCCATACACGCCGCAGCGTACATGTTGGACACCAAGTATGCTGGCAAGAGCATCCTGTCTGGTGCAGATACCACCATGGCCCGGATGAGGGCAAGGTTCTTGGCAGTCTGGCGAAGTACACTTCCAAGAAAGAGCTTTGGGATGGAGATGCAATATGGCAGTCGTGGCAACATATCTCATCAGCCACCTGGTGGAAGGGATTTTGTGGATCTGACGCTCTTTCCCCTGTTGCTACCATCATCCTCCAAATCCCATCAACATCGACCACCTCAGAGCCCAACTGGTCCTTGTTTGGGAACACACACACCAAATCACGCAACAGGCTGACCAATACAAGGGTTGAAAAATTGGTGGCCATTCGGGCACATTTTGGGCTTTTTGAGCCTGACAACGAGCCATCCTCAACAAGGTTGAAAAGTGATAGTGAAGATGAGGCCTCATAGAGTCTGATGTTCAAGAGGTGAACATTGAGGAAGTCCAGGGAGAAGACATGGAAGCCTGAGAGGAAAACAACCAAAGCTTTAGTTTCTAGACTATAATTTTACAGATGTATGTTGAAAATGTTTTTGGGAGATGCGATGGATCATTGGGGATCATTCAATATTCCTTTTTTTTGTTTGTCAGTTGAAATCATCCTCATGTGAAGAGTCCACTCATTTAATTTAAGTTCAAATTCAAACTAAAATATATTTTTTCTATTGCAAGGATTTAATCATTTGCAATTATGTCTCCTTATGATAAGGTAAAAATGTTATGTTTCTGTCTCCATACGATATGGTAAATATAGCCAATGCATTTAAAATAAATTGTATTAATATTAATTTCATATTTTAATTCCCATGAAAGTTTACACCTCTGAATATTCCCAAAAGTGCACGAGTCTATGACTTAGGGGTAGCAGCATAGGCGGAAATCCCAGGGGGAGGGGGCACATGTACGTAACTGACGTGAGGTAATCCAGTCAATCGCGCCATAGCATGTTTACATTTTTATGTGGCAGGGTTCACACACTAGCTGAATCATTGCAGAGCTAGCGCGCAACTAAAGCAAACATTAACTAGCAAGCTAGCTATACCTATTCCATTAATGTGCCGTCGTCAAAGATGGAATCTTTGCTATCGTCAATTTATTCCAAGATCAGCATGCAGCTTTAGTGCTTCAAGTCCCTGTGATAAGGTTAGCTATAAACTGAAGTCCAAACTGAACAGAACTACACTCCGTTATACCATTGTCTTAATATATTTAATGGTCTCGTTGCAAAAGCTAAATTGTCGCTAGTGAACTTTTTTACATTTATTTTATTTCACCTTTTTTTTTTTTTAAGATTATAGCAAACCCACAGAAACGGAATTGGTGCTCGCTAGCTTTACAAATTCAGCTATTGTTGGAAGCCAGCCAATATGAAACAAACTATATTAAAATTAGAAAAGGTTGTAGCATATGTTGTGTAAATGGTGTGTGTGTGCAGCTAGACCGGCCAGCCAGCCAGGTAGAAAAATGGCAGAAAAAAGTAAAAGACGGACATCAGAGTATTTTTCAGTACACCAAAACGCAAAGTAAGAACTCTAGTAGCCTAATATCTCAAAGACGAGTTGATAAAATGTTCATAAGAAAGAAGTGAAATGCTAATGGAATGTTTCACAATGATGTCATTAGGCAGAGCAGGCAACAGATGGCACACAGACAGCAGAGCTGGGGACAGATAGGCAGGGACAGACTGGCAGAGACAGGGAGTCTCAGGTAGTTTGTTGAGTCTTTGTTTGGCAACATTATGAAGGTTCTCAATTTTTTTTACTTGTAAAATAGGGACATAATTGGAAAATGCCATGGATACCCCGCTCTCAACTTAAACTGATGACTAAACTAAGATTTGTTCATGGCAATGGTATTGCTGTTGTGATTAATTGTGTAGTTTTGGGTACCGGTATTAGGAGTACGGCAAACACCTTATTTCTTTTCTAGGAGACAGACTGAGTCTGTGGGGTGGTGAAAGGGAAGAGCCAGGGAGAGAGACTTCAGAGAACAATGTCACAGCCACGGCAGGACCAGGTGTCACCCTTGTTGCCAGCAGCACCAGTATAGGGGACAGTGGCACAGCATTGTCCAGTTACCTCAGTGATGGCACAAACCACTATCAGCCACACCCACAATTTTTGAACCGCAAACTCTTGCCCAGAGTGTTGACGTTTCAAGAGGCCCCAACACAGAATGAAATTCTGAACATCATGGCCAATACAATCATTCGAGGCATTGCAGCTGAGATTAGGTCTCTTCCGATTGTACAATTTTGTATTAATTGTTGATGGTACTCAGATGTCTCTGGTGCTGAACAGGAGAGTGTCTTTTTGCATTATGTTGACCATGACCTTGTCCCTCACGAGGAGTTTAATTGGGCTATACAGGGTGTCGGAGACAACAGGCGAGGGCATTGCGAAAGTGGCAACTGAAGTGTTGTTGAGGCTCAATTTGCCCATGTCTGGCTTACGTGGGCAGAGTTACGATGGTGCCTCAAACATGGCAGAAAATACACAGGTGCACAGGCAATTGGTAGAAAGGCGCAGCCATTAGCCCTCTATGTCCATTGTGGAGCACACTGTGTAAATCTGATTACACAGGCTGGCTGCTCAGCCTCCCACTGACTCGGGATTCCCTTTCTTGGGTCCATCAGTTAGGTGTCCTCTATGGCCAGTCAGGAAAGTTTAAGAGCATGTTTGAATCAATTGCCACGTCCAAAGAAACACATCTGCCCACCGGAAACCCCTATGTCCAACAAGGTGGACTGTGCGGAATCCTGCTATTAGAGCTGTGCTAGGGCAGTATGAGCGGGTACTAAGCAGCCTAGAGGAGAGTAGTTTTAGTACATGACAGTACACGACAAGTACACTTACAAATGATTTATTTCATGTTATTTTATTTAAAATTGCATACTTTGTGCGACATACTTGTCCATAGCTGCTGTTTGAAGAGTTGAGACACTGACTGAAGGATATTTTGTTTGATTTATTTGGGTTTTTCATTGAAGTAGTTATTTTGCTTTTAGAACTGTACTTATTTTAAGCTTTTTGTTCTTGTAAAGATATTGTAGTAGACTCAGGCCAGTGGCACATTTAATGACTATATAAATGTATCAGAAAAAGTCTAATTAAAAGGTCAATTCAATACGGAGACTAAATTTGTGATGGTTCTCAATGGAGATTATTTAGATGAGATCACACCATGTTCATTGTATTTATGAAAACTACACCCATACAGTGTACAGTACCATTGCTACCTACTGGCCTTTCTTGATATTGCTAGTTGTAAGTACGATACCTGCATACATACTGGACCTGGTAAGGAGCAATGCTATAACTATTATTAATAGTAGTATTATAATGATTTAACATTTGCAACAAGTTGGTTAAACCCTTCAGTTAACTACTGTACCTATCAATTATTCAGTTGTAGGAATTATGGTTCCTCAATATACATTTAACATATTACAACGTAGGCTATGTGTTACAGCACTACTTTTGGTGTCCCCCTCAGGAATTGCTCTTGAGAAAATGTAATGTAATTGTCCCCTCCAAGGTTGATATCAGATTTTCGCCCCTGGGTAGCAGCTGTTAAGAAGCCTTTTGGACCTAGACTTGGCGCTCCAGTACCGCTTGTCATGCGGTAGCAGAGAGAACAGTCTATGACTAGGGTTGCTGGAGACTCTGGCAATTTTTAAGGCCTTCCTCTGACACCGCCTGGTATAAAGGTCCTGGCCCCAGTGATGTACTGGCAGGAAGTTTGGCCCGAGTGATGTACTGGGCCGTATGTACTACCCTCTGTAGTGCCTTGCGGTCGTAGGCCGAGCAGTTGCCATACCAGGCGTTGATGCATCCAGTCAGGATGGTGCAGCTGTAGAACTTTTTGAGGATCTGAGGACCCATGCCAAAATATTTTCAGTCGCCTGAGGGGGAATAGACGTTGTCGTGCCCTCTTCACGACTGTCTTGGTGTGTTTGGACCATGATAGTTTGTTGGTGATGTGGACACCAAGGAACTTAAAGCTCTCAACCTGCTCCACTACATTGAATGCTGTAGCGTTAAGATTTCCCTTCAATGGAAACTATGGGGCCTAGCCCGAACCATGAAAAACAGCCGCAGACCATTATTCCGCCTCCACCTAACTTTACTTTTGTCACTATGCATTTTGGCAGGTAGCATTTTCCTGGCATCCGCCAACCCAGATTCGTCCGTCGGACTGCCAGATGGTGAAGCGTGATTCATCACTCCAGAGAACGCGTTTCCACTGCTCCAGAGTCCAAAGGCTGCGAGCTTTACACCACTCCAGCAGGCCTGATTCACACAGTCTCCTCTGAACAGTTGATATTGAGATGTGTCTCTTACTTGAACCCGCAAAACACCAGTCTCAACGTCAACAGCGAAGAGGCGACTCCGGGATGCTGGCCTTCTAGGCAGAGTTCCTCTGTCCAGTGTCTGTGTTCTTTTTCCCATCTTAATGTTTTCTTTTTATTGGCCAGTCTGAGATATGTCTTTTTCTTTGCAGCTCTGCCTAGAAGGCCAGCATCCCGGAGTCGCCTCTTCACTGTTGACGTGGAGACTGGTGTTTTGCGGGTACTATTTAATGACGCTGCCAGTTGAGGACTTGTGAAGCGTCTGTTTCTCAAACTAGACACTAATTTACTTGTCCTCTTGCTCAGTTGTGCACTGGGGCCTCCCACTCCTCTTTCTATTCTGGTTAGAACCAGTTTGCTCTGTTCTGTGAAGGGAGTAGTACACAGCGTTGTATGAGATCTTCAGGTTTTTGACAATATCTCTCATGGAATAGCCTTAATTTCTCAGAACAAGAATAGACTGACGAGTTTCAGAACAAAGTTCCTTCTTTCTGGCCATTTTCAGCCTGTAATCGAACCCACATGCCGATGCTCCAGATACTCAACTAGTCTAAAGATGGCCAGTTTTATTGCTTCTTTAATAAGCACAACAGTTTTCAGCTGTGCTTACATAATTGCAAAAGTGTTTTCTAATGATCAATTAGCCTTTTAAAATGATAAACTTGGATTAGCTAACACACCGTGTGTAACGGCAGCCTTCCTTCTCTTCAAGAGAAGAGGAGGTGTAGCAGGGATCGGACCAACACGCAGCGTAGCCAGTGCTCAACATGTTTAATTAAACGAAACAGTGAACACTTACAACAATACAAAATAACAAAAAGTGGCAAACCGATACAGTCCTAGCTGGTGCAGAGAAAACACAGAGACAGGAAACAACCACCCAGAAAATCCCAACACAAAACAAGCCACCTATATATGATTCTCAATCAGGGACAACGATTGACAGCTGCCTCTGATTGAGAACCATATTAGGCCGAACACAGAAACAGACAAACTAGACACACAACATAGAATGCCCACCCAGCTCACGTCCTGACCAACACTAAAACAAGCAAAACACATAAGCACTATGGTCAGGACGTGACACCGTGCCATTGGAACACAGTAGTGATGGTTGCTGATAATGGGCCTCTGTTCGCCTATGTAGATATTCCCTAAAAAACTGCCGTTTCCAGCTACAATAGTAATTTACAACACTAACAATGTCTACGCTGTATATCTGATGAATTTGATGTTATTTTAATGGACAAAAAATTTGCTTTACTTTCAAAAACAAGGACATTTCGAAGTGACCCCAAACTTTTGAACGGTAGTGTATATTTTACATTTTAGAGTCTTCAAAGTAGCCACCCTTTGCCTTGATGGCAGCTTTGCATACTCTTGGCATTCTCTCAACTAGCTTCACCTGCAATGATGTTCCAACCGTCTTGAAGGAGTTCCCACATATGCTGAGCACTTGTTGGCTGCTTTTCCTTCACTCTGCGTTCCAACTCGTCCCAAACCATCTCATTTGGGTTGAAGTCAGGTGATTGTGGTGGCCAGGTCATCTGATGCAGCACTCCATCACTCTCCTTCTTGGTCAAATAGCCCTTACACAGCCTGGAGGTGTGTTGGGTCATTGTCCTGTTGAAAAACAAATGATAGTACAAGCCAGATGGGATGGTGTATCGCTGCAGAATGCTGTGGTAGCCATGCTGGTTAAGTGTGCCTTGAATTCTAAATAAATCACTGACAGTGTCACCAGCAAAGCACCCCTTCATCATCACATGCGGAGGCATCCCTTCATCACATGCGGAGGCATCCGTTCACCAACTCTGCGTCTCACAAAGACACAGAGGTCAAATTTGCACTCATCAGACCAAAGGACAGATTTTCACCAGTATAATGTCCATTGCTT
This sequence comes from Salvelinus sp. IW2-2015, assembly GCF_002910315.2. Lineage (NCBI taxonomy): Eukaryota > Metazoa > Chordata > Actinopteri > Salmoniformes > Salmonidae > Salvelinus > Salvelinus sp. IW2-2015. The sequence goes on from NC_036853.1 coordinate 47,170,766, forward strand.
GTGTTTCTTGGCCCAAACAAGTCTCTTCTTATTATCGGTGTCCTTTAGTAGTGGTTTCTTTGTAGCAATTTGACCACGAAGGCCTGATTCACACAGTGTCCTCTGAACAGTTGATATTGAGATGTGTCTCTTACTTGAACTCTGAAGCATTTATTTGGGCTGCAATTTCTGAGGCTGGTAACTAATGAACTTATCCTCTACAGCAGAGGTAACTCTGGGTCTTCCTTACCTGTAGCGGTCCTAATGAGAGCCAGTTTCATCATAGTGCTTGATGGTTTTTGCGACTGCACAAAGTGCGTGAAATTTTCCAGATTGACTTACCTTCATGTCTTAAAGTAATGATGGACTGTCGTTTCTCATTGTTCTTACAATAATATGGACTTAGCCCTATTTGGTAAAAGACCATCTTCTGTATACCATCTCTACCTTGTCACAACACAACTGATTGGCTCAAATACATTAAGAAGGAAAGAAATTCCACAAATCCCATCTGTTAATTGACCTCTTGAAGCTAGGGGACAGAATTTTTATGTTTGGAAAAATAACGTTCCCAATGTAAGCTGCCTATTTCTCATGTCCAGATGCTAGAATATGCATATCATTGACAGAGTAGGATAGAAAACACTCTAATGTTTCCAAAACTGTCAAAATATTGTCTGTGAGTGTAACAGAACTGATTTTGCAGGAGAAAACCTGAGGAAATCCAACCCGGAAGTGCCTTTTATTTTGAAAAATCACTGTTCCATTGCCTTTCGTCCATTTAAAGGGATATCAACCAGATTCCTTTTCCTATGGCTTCCTCAGGGTGTGAACAGTCTTTAGACATAGTTTCAAGCTTTTATTCTGAAAAATTAGCGAGATTTATCAAAACGCGTCAGTGGATAGCTGAATGTCCTTCCATTAGTTCATGCGCGCAAAAGTTGTAGCTCGACATTTTCCTTATCTCTGTTATTGAATAGTTTACCGTCCGGTTGAAATATTATCGATTATTTATGTTAAAAACAACCTGAGGATTGATTAAAAATGTTTGACATGTTTCTACGAACTTTACGGATACTATTTGGAATTTTCGTCAACCCTTGCATAACGCGCCAAACAAATAGAGTTTTTTTWATATAAAAATTATCTTTATCGAACAAAAGGAACATTTATTGTGTAACTGGGAGTCTCATGAGTGCAAACATCCGAAAATCATCAAAGGTAAGCGATTAATTTTATTGCTTTTCTGACTTTCGTGACCAATCTCCATTGCTGCTAGGTGTTCGTAATGTTTTGTCTAGTGATCGATAAACTCACACAAACGCGTGGATTGCTTTCGCTGTAAAGCATATTTTCAAAATKTGACACGACAGGTGGATTAACAACAAGCTAAGCTGTGTTTTGCTATATTGCACTTGTGATTTCATGAATATACATTTTTTTAGCAATTTTTTGGGAATTTGGCGCTCTGCAATTCAGCGGTTGTTGATGAAAATGATCCCGCTAAAGGGATCCGTGCGTCAAGAAGTTAATTGAAATGCATTCCAGGTGACTACCTCATGAAGCTTATTGAGAGAATGCCAAGAGTGTGCAAAGCTGTCGACAATGCAAAGGGTGGCTATTTGAAGAATCTCAAAAATAAAATATATTTTGATTTGTTTAACATTTCTTTGGTTACCACATGATTCCATATGTGTTATTTCATAGTTTTGATGTCTTCACTATTATTCTACAATGTAGAAAATAGTCAAAATAAAGAAAAACCCTTGAATGAGTAGGTGTGTCCAAACTTTTGACTGGCACTGTATAGGATGCCCATGATTTTCTACCAAGATGTTCGACAAGCAGGTATCCACATACTTTTGGTCAGGTAGTGTATCTTGCACAAAGACCATATATAATATTCAAGGTTGAGAAGTAACGGATCACATGTAAACCATTACATGTAACGGATTACAAAAATACTAATTGTAGCCTAATCCATTACATTGCCAGCTAAAAATATTGTAATCAGATTACAGATTCCTTTTGAAAAACTAGATGATTACTTTGAGGATTCCTTAAAAATTCAGAAAATATGTTGTTTTGCGCAAAAATTATTTGAGAACTTTCTGTTTTCTCAATAGATAGGTTTCCATCCAATTGGTGGCAGATTTTCATGCGAATATTCTAAAATCTGCATAAAGAAGGTACGCGCATTTTACCACCAGGGGTGTTTCCACCAAGCAGACAAGTTTCACATAAAAATCAGTGCATGATGACGCATTTTTCGCTTAAGTTTCAATACACCGAATAAAAATATAATGTTCAATGTGTTTCCATCCCATTTTCAACTCTACCGATAGTTTTGTCACAAACTGTTGCGTTAAATCGCAAATGTTCTTACTCTGGTCTTGGGACGTGCGCTCTAGCCGTCAGCTCGCAAATACAGTCTGCTCAAACTCACACACTTTTGATAGACAGCTGCAAATTATTGAAATATCTAAGTGTCACCAACAAAAACGTAAACAATAGGCCTATAGCAAATGCAGCATATGGCATACATTTTTCACATGCAAATAGCTGACCAGAGTTGCTGACCAGAGTTGACCAGAGTTGTGTCAATGAGGTGGCTGGTTTTCAATTGGATAACACATGGTTTGTGCAGCCTGAAGTATGGTGCATTGGGATGTTATCACAAACTTTAACATTTGTAACAACCATGGTAACAAGCATTAATTGTTACACCCCTGTAATTACAGACTGCAATTACCACCAGTTACATGTTGTTATTACAGTGTAACTATAAAATATAAAAATGAATTACAATACTTGTTACAGTGGAGTAACATATAATTACACTGTAATATGTAATTACACTGTAATATGTAATTACACTGTAATAAGGACCCCTTAAACTGAAGTGTTACCTATTTTTCTTGCACGTTGACATTAGAGTATTTTGTGTAGATCGTTTTAATCCCATTTTGTAACAACAAAATGTGGAAAAAGTTAAGGGGTGTAAATACTTTCTGAAGGCATTGTATATGTAGATATATTTTCTTTATTTATATATTAGATCAATACATTTTCCAAATATATTTACATATCTTTCTATTTTATTTAAATATATTATGTTTCTCTACACACAATGTTTCTCTACACACAATCACATACAATCATCATTTGAGGAATGAGGAATCATTGTGTAAGACAAATCAGAAAGGCTAAATCTGATTATTATGTAAACACTCTTTTGGATTGTAATGGGAACCCGGCTACATTCTGGAAAACTGTCAAATCCCTGAAGAGTTCTACTTCCTTCTCTCTGCCACAACAAATTAATTCACTGGCCTCATTACACAAAAAAATTACATCATTGATGCATTTAATCACAATTTTATTTCAGTGGGCTATCTCTTGAAAATAACTCTGAAGCCTATTCACAATGATATTGGGCTGGATGCTGATAGGCGGTACTTGCTGAATGATCAGAAAAATGATAGTCAAATCTTTTCTTTTAGGCCATTTACAGAAAGTCCTGGATGCTTTGGTAGCAATAGACAACAATAAATCCACAGGGGCTGACCAATTGGATCCTGGTCTGCATAAGTGTGCAGCGCCCATCATTGTTGGCTCAATAACCCACATTTTTTATTTAACACTGTTATCAGGAAATATTCAAAAAGTATGGAAATCAGCTCTTGTGCTGCCACTCCATAAAGATGGGGATAGTAGTGTTCTTTTTATCTGAGAAATTTATTTTTTTGCTATGCCCAGGCTTAAATCAATCATGGGAGCTCTGACGCCTGTTTATGGTTTCAGAACTCAGGCCATTTGTAACGCTTGTCGTGGTTGGAAGAAGAGGAGGACCAATGCGCAGCGTGGTAAGTGTCCATATTGTTTTAATATGAATAATGAACACTGAACAAAAACAATAAAACGACAAACGAACACTCCTGTACGGTGAAACAAAACACAGAACAGAAAATATAATCACCCACAAAACACAATGAAAAACAGGCTACCTAAATATGGCTCCCAATCAGAGACAAAGACTGACACCTACCACTGATTGAGAACCATACTAGGCCAAACACATAGAAATAGAACAATAGAACAAAACATAGAAAAAACAACATAGAATGCCCACCTCAACTCACGGCCTGACCAAACTAAAATAAAGACATAACAAAGGAACTAAGGTCAGAACGTGACACCATTGTGATTGATGGGGTTAAGTCTGAATTTCTTTCTTGAAATACATAAAGGTGTACCACAGGGGTCAATCTACAGTGCATTCAGAACGTATTCAGACCCCTTGACTTTTTCCAAATTTTGTTGCGTTACAGCCTTATTCTTTTACTTCATCAATCTACATACACACAATACCCCATAATGACAAAGTAAAAAAAAATCAGGTATAAAATATATATATATATATATATATACATATACATACCTTATTTACATAAGTATTCAGACCCTTTGCTATGAGACTCGAAATTGAGCTCAGGTGCATTCTGTTTCCATTGATCATCCTTGAGATATTTCTACAACATGATTGGAGTCCACCTGTGGTAAATTCAATTGATTGGACATGATTTGGAAAAGCACACAAAATCAAATAACATTTTATTGGTCACATACACGTGTTTAGCAGATGTTATTGCGGGTGTAGTGAAATGCTTGTGCTTATAGTTCTGACACTACAGCAGTATCTAACAAGTAATATCTAACAATTTCACAACATATACCCAATACACACAAATCTAAGTAAGGAATGGAATTAGGAACATATAAATATATGGACGAGCAATGTCAGAGCGGCATAAACTAAGATACAGTAGAATAGTATAAAATACAGTATATACATATGAGATGATTAATGCAATATATGTAAACATTATTAAAGTGACTAGTGTTCCATTTATTAAAGTGGCCAATGATATCAAGTATGTGTTTTTAGGCAGCAGCCTCTCTGAGCTAATGATGGCTATTTAGCAGTCTGATGGCCTTGAGATAGAAGCTGTTTTTCAGTCTCTCTGTCCCAGCTTTGATGCACCTGTACTGACCTCGCCTTCTGGATGATAGCGGGGTGAACAGATCAACTGGTCCCACAGTTGACAGTGCATGTCAGAGCCCAAACCAAGCCATGAGGTCAAAGAAATTGTCCATAGACCTCTGAGACAGGATTATGGGTACCAAAACATTTCTGCAGAATTGAAGGTCCCCAAGAACACAGTGGCCTCCAATATTCTTAAATGGATATGTAATATTCCAAACTGGCTGGCCGCCCAGCCAAACTGAGAAATCGGGGGGAAAGAGCCTTGGTCAGGGAGGTGACCAAGAACCCGATGGTCACTCTGACAGAGCTCCAGAGTTTCTCTGTGGAGATGGGAGAACCTTCCAGATGGACAACCATCTCTGCAGCACTCCACCAATCAGTCCTTTATGGTAGAGTGGTCAGACGGAAGCCACTCCTCAGTAAAAGGCACATGACAGCCCTCTTGGAGTTTACCAAAAGGCACCTAAAGTATTCTCAGACCATGAGAAACAAGATTCTCTGGTCTGATGAAACCAAGATTGAACTCTTTGGCCTGAATGCCAAGCGTCACATCTGGAGAAAACCTGCCACCATGTTTTTCAGCGGCAGGGACTGGGAGACTAGTCAGGAATGAGGGAAAGATGAACGGAGCAAAGTACAGAGAGATCCTTGATCAAACCCTGCTCCAGAGCACTCAGGACCTCAGACTGGGGCGAAGGTGCACCTTCCAACAGGACAACGACGCTAAGCACACAGCCAAGACAACGCAGGGGTGGCTTTGGGACAAGTCTCCGAATGTCCTTGAGTGGCACAGCCAGAGCCCGGACTTGAACCCGATCTAGCATCTCTGGAGAGACCTGAAATTAGCTGGGCAGCAATGCTCCCCATCCAACCTGACAGAGCTTGAGAGGATCTGCAGAGAAGAATGGGAGAAACTCCCCAAATGTGCCAAGCTTGTAGCGTCATACCTAAGAAGACTTGAGTCTGTAATCACTACCAAAAGTGCTTCAACAAAGTTCTGAGTAAAGGGTCTGACTATTTATGTACATTTTATATTTCAGTTTTTATAAATTTGCCAAAATGTCTAATAACCTGTTTATGCTTTGTCATTATGGGGTATTGTGTGTAGATTGATGAGGGGGGGAAACTATTTAATACATTTTAGAATAAGGTTGTAATGTAAGAAAATGTGGGAAAAGTCCAGGGGTCTGAATACTTTCCGAATGCACTGTATTTGTGGATGATACTATTATCAATGCTATAGCCACGACTGTTGATTGGCTGTGTCTAAACTACAGTCAGATGTTATAGCTATGCAGGAATCCCTTGCTGATTTAAAACTTGTGCTTATTACGGGCAAAACTAAATTGAACCTCTCATAAGAATGTTTCTACAGAAACAGATCGTGCCTTTCTCTAAGCAGTAGGAAGCAGGTTATTCAGTCAACCTTTATCTGTTCTTGATTAATGTGATACTATTTATCAAAGTGCAGCTGCTGCTACTCTTAAACCTTTGGATGCTATCTACCATAGTGCCATTCATTTTGTTACAGGTTACAGTTTTGATACTCATTACTGTATCCTGTATCAAAAGGTTTGCTGTACTTCGCTAAAGACCCGTAGATTTCAATATTACTCCCTTTTTGTTTACAAGGCCCTACATAAAAGGCAGTTTTATCTAACTTTGTTGTTGAAGTATAGACACCTGAGTTGCCTAAACCATTCACATGATTTGTTAACTCTTGAGGTTCCTAGGGTCTCCTCCGAACTAGGTAAATCTGCTTTTAGTTTTAATGCACTGTATTGCTGGAACAAAATTCAAAACACATTTATTCTGATGTTCTGGTGCCATTCGGGCAATTTAAAGTATTGATTGGGGACTTTGTGGAGGAATGGAACTGTTTTTCAGGGTGATTTGTGATATTTTATTTGTGCTTCCCATGACTGTGTTTTGTATTTATATATATATAATTGTTTGTGTGAACAATACGTGTAGTTAGTTATATGATATTATACAGAGCACAATATTTCTTCCCTGTTAAAATAAAGGTTCAATAAAATAACGCTCTAGCTACTCTGTTTATTATATATCCTGATGCCTAGTCACCTTACCCCACGCACACTTATTAAGACCCCAAATAATTGTTTTATTTTAATGAACTTTTACGACATAGACAATTTTGACTTTGTGGCTGTGGTAACCCTGTGAAAGGCGGAAATACGTAAAACAACGTCTAGTCTGCCGGAAACTCACACGAAGAAGTAAACGGAAGTGAACAGTTATGAAAAAACATCGTTTTTATTGTTGTTATTTAGACGTGTATTAACACACATGAACTCAAAATATGACTCATTTAAATGCATCACATCACACCCCATGTCGTGTTTAATTCCCGTTGGAGACAGGACTTGGTTGAAAGCTGTTATCTAGGTAACGCTAGCTAGCTAGCTGCTAACGTTAGCATAAAATGGCTAACTGTATGGTTTTTCACACTCAAATAGCCTCCATCATGGAGGTGCTAGCGAATGCCGCCGTGGCAGAGATCTGTAAACTCGTAGACGACGACTATGCCGTGTTTCGTTTGGAAATAACTCAAAGCCAGAAAGAAAACAGGGCATTGCGGAGGAAACTACTAGAACTGAAGGTTGCACGGGAGCGCGCAGAGAGGACAATGCGAGAGCGCGTCCTCGCCAGTCGTCCCAGTAGTGTTAAGATCCTTGACCGATACAGAGGAATGGCAAGAGGTACATTTTGCAGAAGGCAGAGGCTGTGCGACCTGTCGCCGTTCATTTATAGTTCAGTGCCTGTCGCCCCGTTCCCCTCTGTATATGTGTTCAGATGTTATCCAGAATTGTCCGTTTTTGGGTCGTATACAATACATCCCCTGATTACTTAGCTATCTTGTGCAGAGACATCATATTATAACCAGATTTTTGATATACTTCATTTTCCATTATTTACTTAATGAAAACAATAAGATGCATGGAACATAATAAATAGTATATCAAGAAGTTATGAGAAGTGTTACCTTAAATCCTTACCAATTGTAGACAGGGTCAAATGTGTACAATATAACATTGAACCTAACCACCTCTTTTCCCCCAATCACACTCTCAGGTGAAGGACATCTCACTGGAGGCCACAGAAGCTTTCTGAAGCCAGCGGYACACAATACATGGAGAGATGACCAACCAATCACTGTTGATGAGGGGAGTGGAACCACATCCCAGAATTTTATGGTGATAGAGGTTAGTGTAATAGTGTTACATAAAAATTAGTTATCAAATGTGGCCTGTTTATGTCTGAAAATCTCCCCTCAGCTATTCACTTGCTTACATGTAACATCATCATTTATCCTCAGTTAAATAAAGGTAAAACATTTAAAAAAGATTTTTTTTTTTTAAATCTGCCATAAGGAAGCTTGTGAGACGATATTGTTATCTTCCTGTGTCAGTCTGCAGATGCAGAGGCTGCAGGTCCTGGGGTCAAGCAGGAGAGGTCTGTAGGAGAGGAGGACCCACGGAACATCAGAGACATTCAGTCTGGTGCGCCCTCTGCAGCCACGGAGGACCCCACCAACAAAGCGCAGCCCAGGACCCGACGCAGCATCACGGAGGTCAGTGGAACACAGAACGCCGTCCTCAAGTCAGAGACAAACACCAAGACTTTAACTGTAACACACAGGCTCTTACACCCAGGATCTGATCATAGATCAGACCCAGAGAGACTGGGGCTGAGTAAACTGGGCAGTCCTCTTGCTCCCGGCTCCGAATATTTACCAGTATTTCACCAGAGCCAGAGGACTGTTAATTCCCGTGGGGATGGTGATGGTGATGCGTTAGACACTGCCGGTGATGATCCGTCTTGTTCTTACAATACAGAGATGGACCCTGGCAACATGCCCTTGGGTTTAGAGACACAGATTGATCTGTCTAGAGGGGACTGGAACCGGCGCAGTAGTAGTGTATACTCTGAAGGGTGCCTAGATAAGAAAGAGGAGGTTATATTAGCAGATGAGGTGACAGTAAAAGTGGAGAGCGATGTTCCTCCCACATGGAATGCAGATAGTCTCCTTGGAGACGGACACTCACAGGGCAGAGATTTCTTAGATTACAGGGAAAGCTTGGAGACAAATCTAAATGTCGCCACGCACTCCCCTTTACACGTGTTCAAGGATCGCTACCCAGTGTCCACGTTGATGGCACCTTCCGATTCACACGGCTGTGTCCTTTTCGATCAGGTATTGAACTCAAACGACAGGGCTAGAGCCCAGGCTCAGGGAGGGGGAGCCACATCAGGCAATAGTAAAGAGAAACGGTTCCTCTGCATGTTCTGTAACAAAGGCTTCAGCAGCTCTCAGAAGGTGGAGAGGCACCAGAGGGTCCACACAGGAGAGAAACCATTCAGCTGTACCCAGTGTGAGAAGAGGTTCTCTCGCCAGGACACCCTGAAGAGGCACCAGAGGATCCACACAGGGGAGAAACCTTTCAGCTGTTCACAGTGTCACATGCGTTTCGCACAGGCTGGTCAACTGAAGATGCACTTGAAGGTCCACACGGGAGAAAGGCCGTTTGCCTGTACACACTGCGGGAAGAGGTTCTCAGAGAGGAGCTACCTCAGGATACACCAGCAGAAAAAACATTCCACTCTATAACATAGAAACATACCTATTCCACTCGATAGCTTCTGACGTTTATATCAAAGCCTGCATAAATAAAAAAACATTTAAAAAAACATCAGCAGAAAAGATCCACAGATGCATTTGGAATAACGAGTCACAGATTTCAGTGTTGAATATTCCTGGTTAGAATATTGCATCCATACATTGTGTGATATATAAGTATGAAAAGTATTTTACATAGTGTTTGTACTGTAATGTTTACAAATGCCTATTTCATTACTTCCATTCAACAATAAATATTGTTCCCAAGACACTTTTGTAATGAGAAAGTGAATATAGTTTTGGTTTAGACATGTGTATGTGTGGTTTTCATATGGGGTATATAACCCATGTTTATGTTTAATAAACACAAAATGGGACTTTTTATTCTGACTTTCATTGAGACTCCCTTTAATATACACTGAGTATACAAAACATTAAGAATACCTGCTCTTTCCATGACAGACTGACCAGGTGAAAGCTATGATCCGTTATTGACATCACTTGTTAAATCCACTTCAATCAGTGTAGATGAAGAGGTGGAGACAGGTTAAAGAAGGACTTTAAAGCCTTGAAACAATTCATAGCACACGTGACAAAGGAGATTATGAAAATGCATATAAAACGTTGGCCTACATTTAGGTGTACACGTCCATGTAATATAGCCTATGCAATATGATTATTTGACAATAGCAGTGTGTTTGTGTGCAGGGGGCGACTCATGTGAGATTCGAACCCTTTGCCACAATCTGCGACAATTACACGGACTAGGCACTTTACACAGAGAACAATTTGACCAGTCAATGAAATACACGTGACAGCCTTGTTGCTAAGGACGCTTCCATGAACACGTCCAACTGTCTACAACTTTTATTGTCTGCAGAAGTTGTGCCGGGATGTAATCGCTGCCACCTGGTGAGGTTATCAAAGGGCTAATGTGTGCCATGTTATCTGATGGGACCAGCTACAATTTAGCTTTCTGTCACATGCAAGTAAAACAAACATTTTAATTGGCTGCTGTGCATTTTTTACATGAGAACCTGTTTAACTTTAAATGCTTGCTTATGTTTGCAAGTGTGGACCCTCCATGTGGAGTGTGTTTATTATCTTGTGTGTGTATGTACCTGAGGGAGTGTATGTCTGTGTAATCTGTATCACCTCTCTCTTCCAGGAGGAGGAGGGTCCAGAGGTGCTGCTGGTGAAGGAGGAGGGGTGTGAGGAGGGTCTTGGGAACTCTGAGGGGACCATGGTCATGGAGGACAACCAGACTACACCTTCTCCTGAACCCACTGAGCAGCACAGAACCACACACAGCCTCACTGAGGTAAGCCCACTGTAAACTACTGTCTATATGGTATTAGGTTAGAGTAGGAGTGCTGATCTAGGATCAGTTTAGCCTTTTAGATCATAATGAATAAGGCTATGTAGATAGGTGGGGACCTGATTCTCGGTCAGCACTTCTACTCTGAGACTCTTTGTGGATAAGGGGGCCAGGTCTTTCTTGATTAATTGTGTTTTAATTGTGGGACCATGCCTTTGAATTATCAAACCATTAAAGAATGTCAAGTAATCAAATCAACTAACATGTTTGTATAGTACTCATAGCAGTCCCTCATTGCCCAATCAGAAGATGCTCCATAGCAGGGTGCTCATATCAGATTTCTTGATCCAACATCCTCTCACTCTGTATCTCTTACAGTCAGTAGACATGGAGGATGGGAAGCCTGATCTGCTGATAGTCAAAGAGGAGACAATAGAAGATGAACCAGAGAGCATTGACCTGCTGAGTGGACTAAAGATGGGGGAGCAAGGTAAGGGAGAAATACACTGAGTGTACCAAACATTAAGAACACCTTCCTAATATTGAGTTGCACCCTCCCCACTCAGAACAGCCTCAATTCGTCGGGGCATGGACTCTACAAGGTATCAAAAGCGTTCCATAGGGATGCTGGCCCATGTTGACTCCAATGCTTCCCACAGTTGTCAAGTTGGCTGGATGTCCTTTGGGTGGTGGACTAGTCTTGATACACACGGGAAACTGCTGAGTGTGAAATACCTAGCAGCATTGCAGTTCTTGACACAAATCGGTGTGCCTGGCTTAAGTGCCATCAGCCGGTGGCAAATAACTGTCGGTCTCACAGTAATTGACCGTTAATTAACAAACACATTTAGCATCTCCTGGCTACSACACATAGCCTACAAGCCACTGATGTTGACCTTTGGAACATCTACATTTTAAAAAGTCTAATAAATCCATTTAATATAGCCTACACATCACAATAAATTCATTATTTATTTTAGACAGCTCTAAAGAAGCATGATATGAAGAAAATGTAGTCTATTTCAGAAGAACAGAATAGCATACTCTGAGTTGTCCTGATCTGGCTATGCCAAATGGCTGTGGGCTACACTAGTTCATTTAGCAGACCAGGTTTTCTTAGAATTCCGTGGCATTATTTTACAGTATGAAGAATACAATTGAACAAAGCAGAATAAAGGATATTTTCTCCAAACGATTTGAGGGAGTGCGCACAAGCGGCTATTCTGGGTTGAGCGGTTAACAAAGAAATAGGTACTCCTATATGCTTAATTTAGAGTTATTAATGTCCCTTTAGTTGTTAGTTGCCCAAATGTTGGGCTATATGTTTTGATTTTTAATACATTGTACGGCTGCATGAGGAGACTCTAATGATGATTTGAAAAAAGTTGCTTGAAAGGCATGAGCCCTGCTTTGTTTTTTTGCGCACGCTGTACACGCTACATCAGTCACGCATTCACAATTTGACAAGCATTTGATAATGCCTAGAATTTTACGGCGGTATCCCCTTTGTGTGGCCGTAATGCACCATAAAAAAATCCATGCCTTTTGCAGCCAGTGGCAGTTGTGCCAGTGGCAGCACTTCTCCCGGAGTGCTGCTCGCTCCGTAACGTGATCGGGTCTTTCTCACAGGCTACAAGTGAAGACAGACACATCGGGGGACGCAACTGCGCGCATCCTTATCCATTTCCGAGGTGCATATTGAAGATACTGGAAGAACTGTCCACATTTACTTTTCGGCAGCCAACAAAATGAGTAGGCATAATGAACAGCAAAAGCCTATGTCAATCTACTATCCTCCGTAGTACAAAAGTCGACCTATTCTGTGCGAGAAATAAATATTCCAAACATAGTCTGGGACAGTTGTGGGATGCGATAGATCCCAAATTAATACAACCACTAGCATAAAAAAAAAACGTTTTTATGCCAATTGGCTGACGCAACAAATCATAACGTTTAGCTTAAAATGTTGATAAACTATTAGGCTATTTATTCACATTATAAGCACAAACAATGCGCTCATGGTAGTAGGCTATAAGCGCGAATGTTCCATTAGCGGAAAACACCATTATCAATAATGACCGCAAATGCAATTATGCATGTAATGCTTTTATTATTAAGGTGCATTTTTATGGGGGAAATTATCTTCCCCAAACTTGAAACTCACATCTGCTTATGTATGCCTGTTAGGCTCTACACCCCTTGTAAAGGGGCTTAATGTGCTTAATATTAAGAAGTTATTTGGACATTTTAGTTGTGATAAAAACCTTATTAAAACATATAGGCCCATGGCTAAGCTACATGAGGTGTGCGACTATGATTAGAAAAAGTTGTCCCAAAAAAAGGCATTGTTTCTGATGCTGGGCATCATTCACAAATTATAATATAAACTCAGCAAAGAAAGAAACGTCCTCTCACTGTCAACTGCGTTTATTTTCAGCAAACTTAACATGTGTACATATTTGTATGAACATAAGATTCAACAACTGAGACATAAACTGAACAAGTTCCACAGACATATGACTAACAGAAATGGAATAATGTGTCCCTGAACAAAGGGGGGGTCAAAATCAAAAGTAACAGTCAGTATCTGGTGTGGCCACCAGCTGCATTAAGTACTGCAGTGCATCTCCTCCTCATGGACTGCATCAGATTTGCCAGATCTTGCTGTGAGATGTTAACCCACTCTTCCACCAAGGCACCTGCAAGTTCCCGGACATTTCTGGGCGGAATGGTCCTAGCCCTCACCTCCGATCCAACAGGTCCCAGACGTGCTCAATGGGATTGTGATCCGAGCTCTTCGCTGGCCATGGCAGAACACTGACATTCCTGTCTTGCAGGAAATCACGCACAGAACGAGCAGTATGGCTGATGGCATTGTCATGCTGGAGGGTCATGTCAAGATGAGCCTGCAGGAAGGGTACCACATGAGGGAGGAGGATGTCTTCCCTGTAACGCACAGCGTTGAGATTGCCTGCAATGACAACAAGCTCAGTCCGATGATGCTGTGACACCCGCCCCAGACCATGACGGACCCTCCACCTCCAAATCGATCCCGCTCCAGAGTACAGGCCTCGGTGTAACGCTCATTCCTTCGACGATAAACGTGAATCGGACCATCACCCCTGGTGAGACAAAACTGCACTTTTTGCCAGTCCTTTCTGGTTCAGCGACGGTGGGTTTGTGCCCATAGGCAACGTTGCTGCCGTTGATGTCTGGTGAGGACCTGCCTTACAACAGGCCTACAAGCCCTTAGTCCAGTCTCTCTCAGCCTATTGTGGAGAGTCTGAGCACTGATGGAGGGATTGTGCGTTCCTGGTGTAACTCGGGCAGTTGTTGTTGCCATCCTGTACCTGTCCTGCAGGTGTGATGTTCAGATGTACCGATCCTGTGCAGGTGTTGTTACACACGTGGTCTGCCACTGCGAGGATGATCAGCTGTCCGTCCTGTCTCCCTGTAGCGCTGTCTTAGGCGTTTCACAGTACAGACATTGCAATTTATTGCCCTGGCCACATCTGCAGTCCTCATGTTTCCTTGCAGCATGCCTAAGACACGTTCACACACATGAGCAGGGACCCTGGGCATCTTTCTTTTGGTGTTTTCAGAGTCAGTAGAAAGGCCTCTTTAGTGTCCTAAGTTTTCATAACTGTGACCTTACTTGGCTACCGTCTGTAAGCTGTTAGTGTCTTGACGACTGTTCCACAGGTGCATGTTCATGAGTTGTTTATGGTTCATTGAACAAGCATGGGAAACAGTGTTTAAACCCTTTACAATGAAGATCTGTGAAGGTATTTGGATTTTTACGTATTATCTTTTAAAGACAGGGTCCTGAAAAAGGGATGTTTATTTTTTTTGCTGAGTTTATAATTCACAAGTGATAGGCTAATATTGTCACTCATCAGACTATTCTTGATTTAATCTTGTCTCTAAATAATATGTGTGAAATTTGTTTTGATTTAGAATCGACCATTATCATGCACCTGTATCGAAACAGGGGCAGCGGGAAAAAATACATGTCATCTATGCACTTAAATAGCGAATACAGGACGTTTTTCCCCATGGTTCATTTTCATCTCAGCCAGGTGAGCTATACTCCTGGTGTAAAGAGAAGAAATGTGCTTAATATTAGGGAAGTTGAGAAATAAATATAGTAGGCCTAGCCTATATGAAGCTGATGGGATCCTTATCTTTTTAGGAGGCCATCACTGTGTTTTCTCGCGCAATTGCATAGCCTATTGAAATGTTGCGCAACATGAGCTCATGGGCTCTCATGAAGTGTTTGATTAGATTTTTGATTACATTTGCAATGTAAGAGTGATTAGAGGGACAATAGAATGCTGAGTACCAAGCAGTTAGCAAGTTTGGTAGGCCGCTAATGACCAGCAGCAGCATCAGGGCTTGGAGAAGCCTAATTACCGTGACTCTACGGTCACATGGAATTTGACTGCCTTCATGACTCGTGACCGCCGGTGTGGTGGTAATACAGTCCCCGCAACAGCCCTATGCCGGCACCTACTACCAAACCCGTTCAAAGCCACTTAAATATTTTGTCTTGCCCATTCACAATCTAAATGGCACACATACATAAACAAGCCATGTCTCAATTGTCTCAAGTCTTAAAAATCATACTTTAACCTGTCTCCTCCCTTTCAGTCTGTCATCTCTGTGTCATGGAAAGAGCATGTTTTGTATACTGTGTACATATAGCCTACATACAGTAATAGATCTTCAATGGGAATAGTGATGCAACTGGCAATTTTTTCTTCATTCAAAAAATGAAATCATTACAACTTATGTTTACATACAAAAACACAAATTATAATGTATAAACCTGATCTGATAAGTGACATTTAAAAAAAATAAGTATATTTTCTAACCTCTTCTTGCAGGTGGTTGGCTAGAGGCTAACAGGGGAGACTGGGCGGCCATCTTGGATTCCCAGAACCAGACGGGGGCAAACAAGGGCCCAGGGGACATCACTGAGAAGGCCAGGACCAGAGGTGACATAGTGGAGGTCAGTGGATGGGACAGCGTCCTCAACTCTGGGCTGGGGAACAACACTGTTAACCACAACCAGAAACAGACAGTCGAACACAAAACAACCAAACTTAGTCTCCATGACAACAGACTGGCTGAGACCAGGGCAAGGTGTAGATTTGGTCTGCGGGGACGGGGAGGTGTCTGTATGCAGGGGGAGAGAACAACCGACACAGACTCAGCTAGCGATGCTCCGTCCTGCTCCTATAGTTGTGATTCAGAGACACTGAATGCACCTCTGGTTAACCACCTAACAGGTGCTGCCTTCAGCCTGCCTTCTATAGGATCTATCAACTGGAACATGGACCCTGCGACAACACAGGTACTCCCTGGCCTTCGTCCTCCTCACACTCACCTTATGCTAAACCAGACTTCAGACAATGCCAGTGCCCCAAAACTAAATGGCTATATAAGCCCGATGACAAATGACAGTAGTAGTAACGCTATCTGTAGATCCGGTGGAAAAGAGAAGCGCTTCCCGTGTTCTTTCTGTGGGAAAGCCTTCAGTTTCCCGAAACAGGTGGAGATCCACCAGAGGATGCACARGGGGGAGAAACCCTACAGCTGTACCCATTGTCACATGCGCTTCGCCCAGGCTGGTCACCTAAAGAGACACCAGAGGGTCCACACAGGGGAGAAACCCTACAGCTGCCCCCAGTGTGAGAAGAGGTTCTCTCACCAGCACCAGCTGAAGATGCACCTGAAGGTTCACACGGGAGAGAGGCCATTTGCCTGTACGCAATGTGGGAAGAGGTTCTCAGAGAGGAGCTACCTCAGGATACACAAGCAGAAAATGCATACGGCCCATGTATAGTGTGTAGTGTTGACATGTAATGCAGTACTAGTTAGTTTGTAATTCATTCTCTTGGTTTTGGATGTAGTAAGGAACTGAATGAAGTGAACCAGGAAAGAATGAGTATGATGAGGCAGAGTAAAGGATATGGTGATGGTTGGTGTGAAGGTGTCTGTAAAAATTCTTCACTGGTGTAAAGTAGTGAAAATGTGTGTAATGTTGAACCTTTTCCAAAGCATTCTCAAATTAATTTATCAAAGGGAGTGTACCAGATTTACAGAAAATGTAAAGTGTTACCATAGTGAGAAAAGTTATTATACTTGTCACGTATCGTTTTGTGCAATAAAAGTACTGTACTTCAAAGTTATGTTAGTGTATGACCATTTTGTTGAAATGAAATACAATATTGACTGTGCTGACCTACTTGGTTATTTTTGTATTATTTCAGGGACTGAGTTTCCTTTCTCAGTATAACCAAAACATTATACTTAATTTTTTAATCAACACATATGGACATTGTCTCCATATTGTTAGGTACTTGAAATCACAGTGTTAGAGATGGGCTAAACTTTATTTATTATTTTACCCACCTCCACCTTCCCACATTTAGAGGAACTAAACGATTTATTATAAACTGAGCAAAAAAGGAAATGTCCTCTCACTGTCAACTGCGTTTATTTTCAGCAAACTTAACATGTGTAAATATTTGTATGAACATAACAAGATTCAACAACTGAGACATAAACTGAACAAGTTCTACAGACATATGACTAACAGAAATTGAATAATGTGTCCCTGAACAAAGGGGGGGTCAAAATCAAAAGTAACAGTCAGTATCTAGTGTGGCCACCAGCTGCATTAAGTACTGCAGTGCATCTCCTCCTCATGGACTGCACCAGATTTGCCAGTTCTTGCTGAGATGTTACCCCACTCTTCCACCAAGTCACCTACAAGTTCCCGGACATTTCTGGGGGGGAATGGCTTTAGCCCTTACCCTCCTATCCAACAGGTCCCATACATGCTAATGGGATTGAGATCCGGGCTCTTCGCTGGCCATGGCAGAACACTGACATTCCTGTCTTGCAAGAAATCACGCACAGAACGAGCAGTATGGCTGGTGGCATTGTCATGCTGGAGGGTCATGTCAGGATGAGACTGCAGGAAGGTTACCACATGAGGGAGGAGGATGTCTTCCCTGTAACACATAGCGTTGAGATTGCCTGCAAATACAACAAGCTCATTACGATGAGGCTGTGACACACCGCCCCAGACCATGACGGACCCTCCACCTCCAAATCGATCCCGCCCTAGAGTACAGGCCTCGGTGTAACGCTCATTGCTTCGACGATAAACGTGAATCGGACCATCACCCCTGGTGAGACAAGACCGCGACTCGTCAGTGAAGAGCACTTTTTGCCAGTCCTGTCTGGTTCAGTGACGGTGGGTTGGTGCCCATAGGGGGACGTTGTTGCCGGTTATGTCTGGTGAGGACCTTCCTTACAACAGGCCTACAAGCTCTCAGTCCAGCCTCTCTCAGCCTATTGCGAACAGTCTGAGCACTGATGGAGGGATTGTGAGTTCCTGGTGTAACTCAGGCAATTGTTGTTGCCATCCTGTACCTGTCCCGCAGGTGTGATGTTAGGATGTACCGATCCTGTGCAGGTGTTGTTACACGTGGTCTGCCACTGCGAGGACGATCAGCTGTCCGTCCTGTCTCCCTGTAGCGCTGTCTTAGGTGTCACACAGTACGGACATTGCAATTTATTGCCCTGGCCACATCTGCAGTCCTCATGTCTCCTTGCAGCATGCTTAAGGCACGTTCACGCAGATGAGCAGGGACCCTGGGCATCTTTCTTTTGGTGTTTTTCAGAGTCAGTAGAAAGGCCTCTTTAGTGTCCTAAGTTTTCATAACTTTGACCTTAATTGCCTTTTGGCAGGTTTTCTTTCCTTGTATTTTTTTTGTAAGCTGTTAGTGTCTTAACGACCGTTCCACAGGTGTGTAACAGTATAACTTTAAACCGTCCCCTCGCCCCGACACGGGCGCGAACCAGGGACCCTCTGCACACATCAACAACTGACACCCACGAAGCGTCGTTACCCATCGCTCCACAAAAGCCGCGGCCCTTGCAGAGCAAGGGGAAACCCTACTTAAGTCTCAGAGCAAGTGACGTAACTGATTGAAATGCTAGTAGCGCGTACCCGCTAACTAGCTAGCCATTTCACATCCGTTACACTCACCCCCCTTTCAACCTCCTCCTTTTCCGCAGCAACCAGTGATCCGGGTCAACAGCATCAATGTAACAGTATAACTTTAAACCGTCCCCTCGCCCCGACACGGGCGCGAACCAGGGACCCTCTGCACACATCAACAACTGACACCCACGAAGCGTCGTTACCCATCGCTCCACAAAAGCCGCGGCCCTTGCAGAGCAAGGGGAAACCCTACTTAAGTCTCAGAGCAAGTGACGTAACTGATTGAAATGCTAGTAGCGCGTACCCGCTAACTAGCTAGCCATTTCACATCCGTTACAGGTGCATGTTCATTAATTGTTTATGGTTCATTGAACAAGCATGGGAAACAGTGTTTAAACCCTTTACAATGAAGATCTGTGAAGTTATTTGGATTTTTATGAATTATCTTTGAAAGACAGGATCCTGAAAAAGGGATGTTTCTTTTTTTGCTGAGTTTACAAATATAAGGAGACATCCTTATTCTTTTGGCAGGTTTTCTTTCCTTGTATTCTTTTCAATCGTAGGCATGTAATACCATTGACAGATGTTACAAATAGCCATCCCACAATAGGGAAGTGGGAGCTAAAGGTTCATGGTCCCCCAGACTACCCGCCAGACCACCCCACCCTCTTCAATCCACTACCTCAGTGTTGTGGACACACAAAAGCAAAGAAAGAATTATCTTAAACTAGAAAAGGACATAAACAGGAATCACATACAAACAACCACAAATACTACTCAACAAACAAAAATAATGAAACAAATAGAATTGTCATATGACTGGCAATCAGGAGCACCTTTCTTTTGTATATGAAATCTGGCCCATCCTTCTTGATGTGTTATTTGGTCCCACTTATCAGTCAAATCTGGAGACCTCACACTTTATTTTGCAATCTAGTGTATAATAGTGTTTCACAGTTAGGTTAAAAGAGTCCAAGACTAACATATTTATTTTCTGAGTTTTAAAAATGAAAACCTTCCCCAGCAGAATCAATAGATTGTATATCGTTTTGTATCTGTCCCTGCACTCAATATAACTGTTTGTGGAAAAATAACAAAATCGTGTAAAACAGGGAGTAACCACTCTTGTACTTTTGCCCAAAAGTTAACTATGGAGCAATACCAGAAAATACGTAACAACTCCAGCGCTTCCACACGACAAAAACGGTAGAAAGAGGATTCTTCGTTGCCCAATATGTGTAACATCTTGTTAGTAGCCAGAAATATTTACAATATCTTCAACTGAAACATTCAGTTTGTGGAGTCTGTTGTTCTATAAATGCTTTTCCCAGTAAGAGTTGCATTTGTGTGGGAAGGCAACTCATTTGTTGTTTTCCCAAATTAAAATGGTACTTGTCTTTATCTCTAGTTAACCATCTGTGAGATTTAATATGAGATCTACAAACAGTTTATATTTTATTTCCCTTAACTTTTTCTTCCATTCTGTTTGAATTGCTGCCAGTACCTGATAGTAAATATGTTCCCATACAATTGTGCACAGTGTAAAATTCCCATTACTATCAATTATATATTTTTTATTATAAGATCCTCTTTTTCAGAAACACATTCCCAATTTTTTTAATTTATCCGTGTATTTGAATTCAACCATATGATCTGTCTCTGAATMTTTCTGGGGATAATGGCTCTGAATTCTCCTGGGGACATTCCTGCTGTCAGCATGCAAGAAAGATTTTATTGATTATTTGAAGAATGGGTATACAGTGCCTTCAGAAAGTATTCATACCCCTTGACTTAATGCAAAGTGTTTTTTGAAATATTTGCACATTTATTGAAAATTAAATATCTAATTTACATAAGTAAATCAATACATGTTAGAATCACCTTTGGCAGCGATTACAGCTGTGAGTCTGTCTGGATAAGTCTTTAAGAGTTTTGCACACCTGGATTATACAAAATTTGCACATTATTATTAAAATAATTCTTCAAGCACTGTCAAGTTGGCTGTTGATCATAGATAGACAGCCATTTTCAAGTCTTGCCATAGATCTTCAAGCCGATTTAAGTCAAAACTGTAACTAGGCCACTCAGGAACATTACATGTCTTGGTAAGCAACTCCAGTGTGTATTTGGCCTTGTGTTTGAGATTATTGTCCTGCTGAAAGCTGAATTTATCTCCCAGTGTCTGTTGGAATGCAGACTGAAGCAGGTTTTCCTCTAGGATTTTGCCTGGCCTCTATTCTGTTTCTGTTTATCCTAAAAAACTCCTTAGTCCTTGCCGATGACAAGAATACTCATAACATGCTTGAAAATATGAAGATTGGTATTCAGTGATGTGTTGGACTTACCTGAAACATAACACTTTGTATTCAGTATATAAAGTTCATTTCTTTGCCACATTTTTTGCAGTTTTACTTTAGTGCCTTATTGCAAACAGGCTGCATGTTTTGGAATATATTTATTCTGCACAGGCTTCATTATTTTAAATCTGTCATTTATGTTAGTATTGTGGAGTAACTACAATGTTGTTGATCCATCCTCAGTCTTCTCCTACCACAGCCATTAAACTTTAACTGTTTTAAAGTCACCATTGGCCCCATGGTGAATTTTGGCCACGATTGGCCTCATGGAGCGGTTTCCTTCCTCTCCGGCAACTGAGTTAGGAAAGATGCCTGTGTCTTTGTAGTGACTGGGTGTATTGATACACCGTCCAAAGTTTAATTAATAACTTCACCATGTCCAAAGGGATATTCAATGTCTGCTTTTTTACATTTTTACTCATCTACCAATAGGTGCCCTTCTTTGCGAGGCATTGGAAAACCTCCCTGGTCTTTGTGGTTGAATCAGTGTTTGTTTGAATTTCACTGCTCAACTGAGGGACCTTACAGATAATTGTATTTGTGGGTTACAGGGATGAGGTAGTCATTATAAAATCGGTGTCATTCTAAACACACTTATTGCACACAGAGAGAACCCATGCAATGTATTATGTGACTTGTTAAGCACATTTTTACCCCTGAACTTATTTAGGCTTGCCATATCAAAGGGGTTGAATAGTTATTGACTAAAGACATTTCAGCTTTTTAATTAATTTGTAAACATTTCTAAAAACATAATTACACTTTGACATTACAGGGTAATGTATGTAGTCCAGTGACACAAAATTCAGGCTGTAACACAACAAAATGTAGAAAAAGTAAAGGGGTGTGAATACTTTCTGAAGGCACTGTAGATCAACTGAGAGGCAATGAAGGTGTTTGTCAAGGTTACTCTGCCATATAAAAGACAAAGCTTTACCTTTCCACAGCAATAGTATTTTGTCATTCTTGGCTAGTTTCAAATCTAAGTTCTCCTTTACAAGATCCTTCATTCTTTTGGAATGTGGATGCCAAGCATGTCCACTGGGCTATTGCTCCACTTCATTGGTACGCAAGACAATCCCGTAGGACAAAGAAGCCATATGTGGAGATCCTAGGCTGGTGTGGTTACACGTGGTCTGCAGTTGTGAGGCTGCTTGGACGTACTGCCAAATTCTCTAAAACGACGTTGGAGGCGGCTTATGGTAGAGAAATGAACATTAGATTCTCTGGCAACAGCTATGGTGGACATTCCTGATGACAGCATGCCAATTGCACACTCCTTCAAAACTTGATAAATCTGTGGTATTGTATTGTGTGACAAAACTGCACATTTTAGAGTGGCCTTTTATTGTCCCCAGCACAAGGTGCACCTGTGTAATGATCATGCTGTTTAATCAGCTTCTTGATATGCCATACCTGTCAGGTGGATGGATTATCTTGGTAAAGGAGAAATACTCACTAGAGAGAAATAAGTTTTTCTTGTGTATGGAACATCTCTGATCTTTTATTTCAGCTCATGAAACATGGGACCAACGCTTTACATGTTGCGTTTATATTTTTGTTTAGTATATATTGGAATTGTTCCTGATTGGGATGGCCAGCATCTCGATAGCCAATAAGAATAAATAAGGTGAAACTGGATCCCCTTGTCGAACCACTCTAAATAAATAAATACCCAATATTCACTACTTTACTCACCGGTTTCTGATATAAGACTTTAAACGATTGAAATTAAATTAAAATACTGAAGGCATCTATATAAATGAGATTCCATCTTGTCAAAAGCCTCCTCAAAATCTGCACCTGCCTTTTCTTCTATTTCACAATGTTCAATAGTTTCCAGAAAAATACTGTCACCTATGTAGCGATCCTAAATAAAGCCAGATTTCTCACTTTCAGTAATTTTGCTTATTACGTTCGTCATTCTAAGTGCTAAACATTTTGATAGAATATGGGTGTCACAGCATAAAGTGAGGGGTCTTCAGTTTTTGAGATGCACAGGGCTTATATAATGGCCATTTGCCTCCTGCTTCAATAGTAATGTAATCAGTCCCTCTCTTTGGGTTGTTGATCATTCCCCCTGTTCAAATTAAACATTTAAGCAGGTGAACAAAGGTTCTTTGTTTTCTGTAAAAAAAAATACCCTCTACACCTCAATTGGTATACCGTCAAAGCCAGGAGATTTACCAGTTTGGAATTAGTTCATTGCCATTAGTAGTTCATCGTCAGCGATCAACCCCTCACAGGATGCTTTTTGTATTTCTGTTAAGCTGCAATATGTAACTTTTTGGGTGACCCGACCAAATTCACATAGAAAGCCAAGGTGTAACTTTTTCATCTTGGTATAGCTTGCGGTAATATTGAGCTTGTCAACAACAATATAAGCACCAAGCCTAGTCTATTTCTTTAAAGCTGCAATATGTAACATTTTGGGCGACCCAACCAAATTCACGTAGAAATGTGCGTTATAGATCTGTCATTCTCATTGAAAGCAAGTCTCAGAAGTGGTAGATCTGTGAATTTCTATGCTTCCCGTTCTTAAGTTTTGTTTTTGCGTCTTTTACTTTCTATTTTGTGCACCAGCTTCAAACAGCTGAAAATATAATATTTTTTGGTTATTGAAAAGATATTTCACATTTAGATGGTATAATGATTCTCTGCACTGATTTCTTGTTTTGTCACAAACTGAAATTATGCAAACTATTAGAATTTTAGCAACCATTGCATCAACCAGTGTGCATCATTGACCATATTTAAGCATCGGGTAGAGTATTTTCCGCATGTTATTTCTTTCTTGAGGAAACTGGTCATTAAGCCCAAAGTTCCTACTTTGTAATTGTCTACCCTTGGATTTAACCAGTACTTTTTCTTTGTAGGCCTAATGACCGAATTTGGCCATGATGGGGCGATTTTTGATACCTCATCTGCTAGGATATGTAGTTTTGTTTGTATTTTCCTAAGAATTTCCACCATTATTCTCAGAAATACCTGTGAAAACCAGGTTCTCTCTTATCGAATGGGACTGTAAGTCTAATGAATCCACCTAGAGTCCACCGGTGCGTCAATATAAGTAACATAATTTTAAAAATCCAATCAAAATCTTTCCGTTTAAGCTAGATATCTGATTTGTGGCATGGGCTGCGTCTTAATCCATCGCGTCCGCATCTGCAGTGGAAGGTGGCCAAGCTCCATCGGTGTTTGTCAGACATCCCGAAAAACGGTCTTCTCACGAAAATGGCTGTGGCGCGTCTGAGCGGTTTGGCTTACAAACTAACATGGAAAGATGAGACGAACATGATGGTGTTCTCATGATGGTGTTCTCCGTTTTGCTCAACGACCCCCACAAGTGTCACGGGACTCATGTGAATGTAACCAGTACTGTTTTTTTTTTAATGAATGGAAGTATGGAGGTAGTTTTGTACCTACCCCAAAAAAGGGGTTAAATATGTGTAAAAGATTTCCTGAGATTTCTTTTATCTCCTAGATATAGGACAGACACTCCAAAACATTATTCCTTGTGATTTATTTTTTAACTGTCTTTTTTCCATTTATGAATGTATTATTCAATGCGTTTTTATTGGATTTGGTACTAAAGGCCAAAGTCAATATTTGATCAAATATATAAGAGTACCAGTCAAAAGTTTGGAGACACCTACAGTTGAAGTCGGCAGTTTACATACACTTAGGTTGGAGTCATTAAAATTTGTTTTTCAACCACTCCACAAATTTCTTGTGAACAAACTATAGTTTTGGCAAGTCGGTTAGGACATCTACTTTGTGCATGACACAAGTAATTTTCCCAGCAATTGTTTACAGACAGATTATATCACTTATAATTCACTGTATCACAATTCCAGTGGGTCAGAAGTTTACATACACTAAGTTGACTGTGCCTTTAAACAGCTTGGAAAATTCCAAAAAATGATGTCATGGCTTTAGAAGCTTCTGATAGGCCAATTGACATCATTTGAATCAATTGGAGGTTTACCTGTGGATATATTTCAAGGCCTACCTTCAAACTCAGTGCCTCTTTGCTTGACATCATGGGAAAATCAAAAGAAATCAGCCAAGACCTTGTAGGCCTCCACAAGTCTGGTTCGTCCTTGGGAGCAATTTCCAAACGCCTGAAAGTACCACGTTCATCTGTACAAACAATAGTACACAAGTATAAACTCCATGGGACCATGCAGCCGTCATACCGCTCAGGAAGGAGACGCGTTCTGTCTCCTAGAGATGAACGTACTTTGGTGCAAAAAGTGCAAATCAATCCCAGAACAACAGCAAAGGACCTTGTGAAGATGCTGGAGGAAACAGGTACAAAAGTATCTATAGCTACAGTAAAACGAATCCTATATTGATATAACCTGAAAGGCCGCTGAACAAGGAAGAAGCCACTGCTCCAAAACCGCCATAAAAAAGCCAGACTACGGTTTGCAACTGCACAAAGATCGTACTTTTTGAAGAAATGTCCTCTGGTCTGATGAAACAAATATAGAACTGTTTGGCCATAATGACCATCGTTATGTTTGGAGGAAAAAGGGGGATGCTTGCAAGCCGAAGAACACCATCCCAACCGTGAAGCACGGGGGTGACAGCATCATGTTGTGGGGGTGCTTTGCTGCAGGAGGGACTGGTGCACTTCACAAAATAGATGGCATCATGAGGGAGGAAAATTATGTGGATATATTGAAACAGTATCTCAAGACATCAGTCAGGAAGTTAAAGCTTGGTCGTAAATGGGTCTTCCAAATGGACAAAGACCCCAAGCATACTTCCAAAGTTGTTGCAAAATGGCTTAAGGATAACAAAGTCAAGGTATTGGAGTGGCCATCACAAATCCCTGAACTCAATCCTATAGAAAATTTGTGTGCGAGCAAGGAGGCCTACAAACCTGACTCAGTTACACCAGCTCTGTKAGGTGGAATGGGCCAAAATTCTAAACTTATTTTGAATTAGTTGGTGAACGGATGATCTCTGCATGTGTGGTTCCCACCGTGAAGCATGGAGGTGGTGGTGTGATGGTGCTTTGCTGGTGACACTGTCTGTGATTTATTTAGAATTCAATCAGACTTAACCAGCAAGGCTGTCACAGCATTCTGCATTATACACAATCCCATCTCGTTGCGCTTAGTGGGACTATCATTTGTTTTTCAACAGGACTTCCAGGCTGTGTAAGGGCTATTTGACCAAGAAGGAGAGTGATGAGTGCGGCATCAGATGACCTAGCCTACACAATCACCTGACCTCAACCCAATTGAGATGGTTTGGGATGAGTTGGACCGCAGAGTGAAGGAAAAGCAGCCAACAAGTGCTCAGCATATGTGGTAACTCCTTCAAGACTGTTGGAAAAGCATTCCAGGTGAAGCTGGTAGAGAGAATGCCAAGAGTGTGCAAGCTGTCATCTAGGCAAAGGGGGGCTACTTTGAAGAATCTAAAATATATTTTGATTTGTTTAACACTTTTTTGGTTACTACATGATTCCGTATGTGTTATTTCATAGTTTTGATGTCTTCACTATTATTCTACAATGTAGAAAATAGCAAAAATAAATAAAAACCCTTGAATGAGTAGGTGTCCAAATTTTGATTGGTATTGTATATATTGTTTTAGACCTACGAATTCAAAATCAAATAGCTTACTAATCCATGGTATGACCATCTTAGAACAATAATAACCKCCCAGTCTTAGACTTAGAGAAATAATGTTTATTTGAGCATGTTATTGTCACTTGATAATGAATTAACAATAGTTGTGAGTGTTTTGACATTACCTTTGAGCTGTAGGTTGACTTTGATCAGGTATTTTATTTGGAGCTTGTCAGGACCCGGTGCGAGAAACAGTCACTAATAATCGTCAGAACCCAGAAGATGAGGCAGACACAGCAGTACTAGAGATGGTGGTTTAATTAAAMAACAAAATCTTCAGGCAAAGAAACTAAATCCACAATGTCCAAAAATAAAGCCAAGAGGCACAAAATGGAAATCCTCCAAAATACAAAAGAAACTCCACAAAGTGGTAAAAAACAGCAGGGAAAAACAAACCTCAAAAGACTACTCAAATAATACACAAGAACTAAACCAGAGAACCTCTGGAAAATCCAACAAGAGAAATATCTYTATAAAACAAGGCWTGGGCTGGGGCTGGGTGCTAACTTACAAACACTGAGCAAGGAACTGAGGAACACACAGGGTTTAAATACTAACAAGGGAATGACCTACAGGTGCAAACAATAATTAGAGCAAGAAAAACAAAAGGTTCAAAAAAGGTGCAATGGGGACATCTAGTGACCAAAACCCGAACAGTCTTGGCCAAAACCTGACAGAGCTGGCTTAATTCAATACTGGCCGGTAGGTCAGACTTTTACTGTTTTTTCTCCCCAATTTTGTGATATCCAATTGGTCGTTAGTCTTGTCCCATCGCTGCAACTCCCCTACGGACTCGGGAGAGGCGAAGGTCGAGAGCCATGCGTCCTCCGAAACATGACCCTGCCAAGCCGCACTGCTTCTTGACACACTGCTCGCTTAACCCGGAAGCCAGCTGCACCAATGTGTTGGGAGTAAACACTGTCCATTCGTGCACAACTAATAGCATTGATCATTTATTTTTGAAGGACTGTAGTACATTGGTTTCAACCAGAGTTGTTTCCAAATCGGCAGTGTCTGTAGAATAGATCCTGCATCTTTTCGCTCCTTGGGGAGCTTGTTCCATTGACTGTGGTTAATGTTTTATCATAGAAAGAGAAATGGGTGTGCTCAGTTCAAATGTTTGTAGTTACAAAAGTTCTCCGGGTGCCGCTGATGAAAGCCTCCGGCGAAAAGCGTCCATTTGTTCTGGCCTCCGTTGCTAAACATGATATTTTATAATATCATGTCATGTTTCTGTGTGTACAGCAAATTGTTTCTAATATAAACCTTTATATTCTCTTCTGTACAATTTGTGTTCACAGTCTGCAGTCCATGAAGACCTACTGATATCAGGTGTTGCTGGCGGAAGAGACTGGACCTCTGAGGCGGCTGGTCACAAACCTTGGCCTCGAATCAGGACAGTCGATCAAGAGCCGTCACTCTTCCTTCCCGAGTCGGAACCAGGACCCAACCGTGAGGGACAGAGACTCCACCAACACCACTATACAGAACACAGCCAGTGGACAGGGGGACTGAACAACCTCAGTCCTGGTGGTCATCAGAGAGACAGAGGCTCCAGTCAGGGATCTAGTCTGCAGCCCAGACCCTTCTCTTCACATTCTCAGTACAGGGATGTAGCAGTGCCTGGGGCTGATAGAGATAGACCATCCTGTTCCTATGATACAAACACCACAGTATCCATGATGAACAGAGCAGGTCACCCTGGGCTTCAGCCTTCAAAGAGGGTGGTGGGCGACCCTCCCGGTGGTAGTCTTTCAGGAAGTCTGTCTTCTTCAGGGTCTCGTCTAATGCCTAGTGACTGGGTTCATAGAAAGCCTGGACCTGGGTCTAGCCTTCCTCAGTTACCTCATGGTTACCCCACCAACACAGACAGGGTCAGGATGGGCGTTCCCCATGAGATGTACCTTGCTTATAACACAGCACACAATCCCAACAACAACCAAACAATGGCCAGAGGTCAAGGAGGGAGCTCAAAGACTAACCACCTGAGGGCGGTGGCTCCTGCTTCTACCTCCTCTGGTGTCATCGGGTCACAACGTGGGAGGCTGAGCATTAGGACGGACGCAGACAAGCCATACGCCTGCCCCACGTGTGGGAAGCGCTTTACTGAGGCAAACTATGTGAAGAAGCACCAGACCGTTCACACCAAGGAGAGGCCCTTCAAGTGCAAACTATGTCACAAGAGCTTCTCCTTCCTGACTAACCTTACCAGACATAGGAGTGTCCACAAAGGGGAGAAATCATAGCAGTGTGGCTTGAGTTTTCAGCGGCAGGGATATTGGGAACCATTCTTTAGCTGCCAAACACTACAAAAGTATGTGGACACCTGCCTCGTCTACACATACACAGCAAGACATTCCACTCTGTTCTGGGCCAGCTTCAGTTTTTCTATGTCCTTTGCAGCACCTGACTGGGCAATACAAGATAAGATCAAACTAGGCCTTTATTTGCGGAGTGTGGTGTCAAAAAAGCCAAGCATCTCTTTATCATGGACAGACCCCTCCCCATCTTTACAACCACTCAATGAATATGTTTTGTCCATGACAGTTTACAATCTTTTCCTGGTTAAAAAAAATATTTGTTTATAATTCCAAGGTCACACCATGTAATTTAGTCTCCACATTATTCATGATCAGATTCAGCTGAGGTATAGAATTAAATGATTTGAGGGAATGATTTTTACCAAATATAATGCTCTTAGTTTTAGAGATGTTCAGGACTAGTTTATTACTGGCACCTATTCTAAAACTGACTTCAACTTTGTTTAGGGTTGCAGTGATTTCACTAGCTGTGGTTGCTGACACATACAGGGCAAAAAAAGTATTTAGTCAGCCACCAATTGTGCAAGTTTCTCCTTAAAAAGATGAGAGAGGCCTGTCATTTTCATCATAGGTAACTTCAACTATGACAGACAAAATGAGAAAAAAAATCCAGAAAATTACATTGTAGGATTTTTTACTGAATTTATTTGCAAATTATGGTGGAAAATAAGTATTTGGTCAATAACAAAAAGTTTATCTCAATACTTTGTTATAATACCCTTTGTTGGCAATGACAGAGGTCAAACGTTCTTCTAGTAAGTAGGTATTCACGAAGCGTTTTATCACAAACACTGTATGCTAGGGTAATTGTTGTCCTGCTCCAATACTCCTTCACATTGTTGGCTTGCGAGGCACACGATTCTCCTCAAGACTTCGTTCGGATTGTCTGGAGAGCTGCTTGCTGGCCGCCAAGACACGACTTGAACAACTTCTTCCCGAAGCACCTCTTTTCGTTGCGGGCCGTGAGCAAGGAGCAGTGAAAGCTATGAAACGCCATCACTCAGGTCTTATCGATCCTTCTTCGAAGTCCTGAGACATGCCTTCGCTGCACCACAGGTTATCGCGGTGTGCTATTTGTGGATGCATTGTCATGCTGAATAGACCCAGCCCACGTTTCATCTTCAATGCCCTTTCTGATGGAAGAGAGCGTGTTTCACTCAAAATCTGCACGTGAACATAGGCCTATTGTATTCCTTTCCTTTACACGGATCAGTCGTCTTGTCTGGGTCCCGTTGCAGAAAAACAGCCGCAAAGCAATGGATTTTTCACACCCCCCATTGCTATCAACAGTAGGGGTTACCTTCGTGGTGTTCATCTTGATGCACTCAGCAATTCTTTGTCCCTCCAACACGACGAGTTTGAGTTTTTACCAAAAAATTAGCATTTTAGGTATTCATCTGACCATGAGTGACAGTTCTCCCAATCTTTCTTGGGATTGCATCGAAATGGCGTCTCTACAAACTTCAGACGGGCCTGGACATGACCGTATGCGCTTTAGTCAGAGGGGACACGTCTGGCATGCAGGATTTGAAGTCCTGGCAGGAGTAGTGTGTTTATGCTTATGTAGGCTTTGGTTTACTTTGGTCCCAGCTCTCTTGCATGGCTCATCTATCACTTAGTCCCTTCCAGTCGGTTGTATCTTGAGCATAGTTTTTGCCTTCGTTCTGCTTGTGCATCATTTTGGTCCGCCCATGCGTGATGATCTTCGTGGCAGCCACCAGGAATCGTAGGGAGTATATCAGATGCTCTTGGTATGTGTCCTGTCCAATTTCGTAATAATATGCTCCCAGCAGAGTTATGATCTGTCAAACAATGTCTGCTCAGATGCACACCTAATTGCAAGTTCAGTCTTCGCCAGCCCTGGTGCAGCGTCTACAATTCTGTTTCTGGTGTCGCTTTGACAGCTGCTTTGTCTTGGCCATAATAGGAGTTTGGAGTGTGGACTGTTTAGTTTGTGCGGACAGGTGTTCTTAGTCATTACTGTAAGCCAAGTTCAACAGGTGCCATTACATAAAGTGTAACGAGGAGGACAGAGAGCCTCGTAATAAGTAAGTTACAGGTCTGTGGAGAGCCAGTAAATCTTGCTTGTTTGTAGGTGACCAATACTTATTTTTCACCTATACTTTGCAAATAAATTCATAAAAAATCCTACAATGTGATTTTCTGGATTTTTTTCTCATTTTGTCTGTCATAGTTGAAGTGTACCTATGATGAAAATTACAGGCCTCTCTCATCTTTTTAAGTGGGAGAACTTGCACAATTGGTGGCTGACTAAATACTTTTTTGCCCCACTGTATAGGGTTGAATCATCAGGGTACAGTCAGTATACAGTGCATTCGGAAAGTATTCAGACCCCTTAATTTTTTTCCACATTTTCTTACGTTACAGCCTTATTCTAAAATTGATTAAATAGTTTTTTCCCCCCCTCATCAATTTACTCACAATACCCCATAATGACAAAGCAAAAACAGTTTTTTTCCGAAAAAATGAAAATATCACATTTACGTAAGTATTTAGACCCTTTACTCAGTACTTTGTTGAAGCACCTTTAGCAGCGATTACAGCCTTGAGTATTCTTGGGCATGACGCTACAAGCTTGGCACACCAGCTTTTGGGGATTTTCTCCCATTCTTCTCTGCAGATCCTCTCAAGTTCTGTCAGGTTGGATGGGGAGCGTCGCTACACAGCTATTTTCAATGTCTCTTCAGAGATAATTGATAAGGTTCAAGTCCGGTCTCTGGCTGGGCCACTCAAGGACATTGAGACTTGTCCCGAAGCCACTACTGCTTTTTATTGGCTGTACTTAGGGTCATTGTCCTGTTGGAAGGTGAACCTTCGCCCCAGTCTAAGGTCCGGAGCGCTCTGGAGCAGGTTTTCATCAAGGAACTCTCAGTACTTTGCTCCGTCATCTTTCCCTCGATCATGACTAGTCTCCCAGTCCCTGCCTCTGAAAAACATCTCTACAGCATGATGCTGCCAGCACGATGCTGCCAGCACCATGCTTCACCGTATCGAAGGTGCCAGGTTTCCTCCAGACGTGACGCTTGGCATTCAGGCCAAAGATTTCAATCTTGGTTTCATCTGACCAGAGAATCTTATTTCTCATGGTCTGAGAGTCCTTTAGGTGCCTTTTGGAAAACTCCAAGCGGGCTGTCATGTGCCTTTTACTGAGGAGTGGCTTCCGTCTGGCCACTCTACCATAAAGGCCTGATTGGTGGAGTGCTGCAGAGATGGTTGTCTTTCTGGAAGGTTCTCTCATCTCCACAGAGGAACTCTGGAGCTCTGACAGAGTGACTATCGGATTCTTGGTCACATCCCTGACCAAGGACTTTCTCCCCCGATTTCTCAGTTTGGCCCGGGCAGCCAGCTCTAGGAACAGTCTTGGTGGTTCCAAATTTCTTCAACTTAAGAATGATGGAGGCCACTGTGTTCTTGGGGACCTTCAATGACCTTAATTTTTTGGAACCCTTCCCCAGATCTGTTCCTCAACACAATCCTGTCTCGGAGCTCTACAGACTATTCCTTCGACCTCATGACTTGGTTCTTGCGCTGACATGCACTTTCAAATATGGTACCTTATATAGACAGGTGTGTGTTTTTTTTGTGTTTTTTTCAGGGGGTGGATCAGCTTTAATATTGAGGATAGATTGTTGCTTCCATCAATGTAATTGTCTGCAACATTTCCAATCCCCCATATATTTTTGGGTAACACACTTTTTTTTTGACTATACCTTTATTATTCCCCGCAAACCCTACCACCCCTCCCCCAATTGGAGTAAACTAAGAAACAATAACACTTAGGCTTCTACCTTCAGTTTATACATATTATATACATATCTATTTTACAATAGATATATTTTGTTTGTTTTTAGTCCTTCCTCTATTTCCGATGTCCATCCAGTTTGTAACTGTGCTATTTAACAACATTTCTGAACATATTTTACAGACCCGTATGTTTTACATTGGTTATCTTATTAGTCCCACCCTTCAGCTCCATTCAACCCCTCCCATCTATCTCTTAACACCATCCATTTTGGATTTCTATTTGCCATATATTTTTCAACTGTGCTGTAATGCTTCACAAAAGTACTGAACCTTTTTATTTTCATAGCTTCTACAGATTGTAAATTAAAGATTAAAAAATCTAAAATAATTATTATATTATTGATCAATTGACTATGACTTTTCAAATCACCCAGTATTGCTATCTGCAGCATTAGTTCTAGGTAAATGTTGCAATTCTTCAGCCATTCCTGGACCTGTGACCAAAAACAAGCTACATATGGACAGTACCAAAATAAATTATCTAATGTCTCTTCCTCCTCGCAGCAAAATCTGCAGAGCTGGGAAGATTGTATCCCCCATATATATATATATAATATTATATTGGTTGCAAGAATTCTGTATAATAATTTAAATAGAAAAATTTGAGGTTTTGAATCCGGCGTCGTTTTGCGTGTCAATTCATATACCATGTACCATGGAATCGGTACATCGAACATCTCTTCCCAACTATTTTGCGATTTACATGTTACAGATGTCAATTTTTAAATTAAATTGGTATATATTTTTATTTATCACAATTTTCTTTAACAATTTGTGGTCTTTAATGCAGGGCCTGACAGACAAGTTCCTTACTTTCCCCCCTTCCACTTGCCTCTTCCATTTTTGTGGTAATGAGGCAATTAGTTGGTTGTAATTTTGGGTAGAGCAGACATTTCCATATGTCTGTGTTAGCTGCATGTGTGACATAACTCCACCAGTCCTATTTATGATATCATTTGCAAAAATTATACATTTTTTAAAGATTTTATCGAAAAATAAGTTTATATTAAAATTAGTATATTTGAGTTTTACCACAATATTTGTTGTATTATTTTTTCTGTCTTTTCAGGTGGATTAAACTGAAATTGCAAACAACTTCAAATCAAATTTTATTTATCACATACACATGGTTAGCAGATGTTAATGCGAGTGTAGCGAAATGCTTGTGCTTCTAGTTCCGACCATGCAATAATATCTAACAAGTAATCTAACAATTTCACAACAACTACCTTATACAGTGGGGAGAACAAGTATTTGAT
The DNA here is from genome assembly GCF_002910315.2 of Salvelinus sp. IW2-2015. Lineage (NCBI taxonomy): Eukaryota > Metazoa > Chordata > Actinopteri > Salmoniformes > Salmonidae > Salvelinus > Salvelinus sp. IW2-2015. The sequence goes on from NC_036853.1 coordinate 47,205,179, forward strand.
ACACTGCCGATTTTGCAGGTTTTCCTACTTACAAAGCATTTAAAACGCATGTAGAGTCTGTTTTTTGTATCATAGGTACACTTCAACTTGAGAGACGGATCTAAAACAAAAATCCAGAAAATCACATTGTATGATTTTAAGTAATTATTTGCATTTATTGCATGAATAAGTATTTGATATCAGAAAGGAGAGCTTAATATTTGGTACAGAAACTTTGTTTGAATTCAGAGATCATACGTTTCCTGTAGTTCTTGACAGGTTGCACACACTGCAGCAGGGATTTTGCCCACTCCTCCAAGATCTTCTCCAGATCCTTCAGGTTTCGGGGCTTGTCGCTGGGAATACGGACTTTCAGCTCCCTCAAAGATTTTCTATTGGGTTCAGTGTCTGGAGACTGGCTAGGCCACTCCAGGACTTGGATGCTTCTTTACGGAGCAACCTCCTTAGTTGCCATGGCTGTGGTGCTTCGTGTCGTTGTCATGCTGGAGACCCAGCCACGACCATCTTCAATGCTCTTACTGAGGGAAGGAGGTTGTTGGCCAAGATCTCGCGATACATGGG
>NC_036853.1:47205764-47278974 GCF_002910315.2 Salvelinus sp. IW2-2015
AAAGAGAGAGATTAATTTGGATTTTATTGCATGACATAAGTATTTGATACATCAGAAAAGCAGAACTTAATAATTTTGGTACAGAAACCTTTTGTTTGCAATTAAGAGATATATACGTTTCCTGTAGTTCTTGACTAGGTTTGCACACACTGCAGCAGGGATTTGGCCACTCCTCCCTACAGATCTTCTCCAGATCCTTCAGGTTTCGGGGCTGTTCGCTGGGCAATACGGCTTTCAGCTCCCTCCAAGATTTTCTATTGGTGTCAGGTCTGGAGACTGGCTAGGCCACTCCAGGACCTTGAGATGCTTCTTACGGAGCCACTCCTTAGTTGCCATGGCTGTGGTGCTTTCGTGTCGTTGTCATGCTGGAAGACCCAGCGCACGACCCATCTTCAATTGCTCTACTGAGGGAAGGAGGTTGTTGGCCAAGATTCGCGATACATGGCCCCATCCATCCTCCCTCAATACGGTGCAGTCGTCCTGTCCCCTTTGCAGAAAAGATCCACCCAAAGAATGATTTTCCACCTCCTGCTTCACGGTTGGGATGGTGTTCTTGGGGTTGTCTCATACTTCTTCTTCCTCCATAACACGGCGAGTGGAGTTAGACCAAAAAGCTCTATTTTTGTCCTATAGATCCACATGACCTTCTCCATTCCTCCTCTGGATCATCCAGATGGTCATTGGCAAACTTCAGACAGGCCCGGACATGCACTGGCTTAAGCAGGGGGACCTTGCGTGCGCTGCAGGATTTAATCCATGACGGCGTAGTGTGTTACTAAGGTTTTCTTTGAGACTGTGGTCCCAGCTCTCTTCAGGTCATTGACCAGGTCCTGCCGTGTAGTTCTGGGCTTGATCCCTCACCTTCCTCATGATCATTGATGCCCCACGAGGTGAAATCTTAGCATGGAGCCCCAGACCGAGGGTGATTGACCGGTATCTTGAACTTCTTCCATTTTCTAAAATTGCGCCAACAGTTGTTTCCTTCTCACAAGCTGCTTGCCTATTGTCCTGTAGCCATCCCCTTGTGCAGGTCTACAATTTATCCCTGATGTCCTTACACAGCTCTCTGGTCTTGGCCATTGTGGAGAGGTTGGAATCTGTTTGATTGTGTGTGGACAGTGTCTTTTATACAGGTAACGAGTTCAAACAGGTGCAGTTAATACAGGTAAAAGTGGAGAACAGGAGGGCTTCTTAAAGAAAAACTAACAGGTCTGTGAGAGCCGGAATTCTTACTGGTTGGTAGTGATCAAATACTTATGTATGCAATAAAATGCAATAATTATTTAAAAATCATACAATGTGATTTTCTGGATTTTTGTTTTAGATTCCCGTCTCTCACAGTTGAAGTGTACCTATGATAAAAATTACAGACCTCTACATGCTTTGTAAGTAGGAAAACCTGAAAATCGGCAGTGTATCAAATACTTGTTCTCCCACTGTACACACAAGTGTAAAGGAATGAATAAGAATATGTACATAAAATATATGAATGAGTGATGGCCGAACGGCATACGCATAGATGGATAGAGTACAGTATAATACATATGAGAGATGAGTAATGGGGTATGTAAACATTATATAAAGTGCATTGTTTAAAGTGGCTAGTGATACATTTATTACATACATTTTTCCATTATTAAAGTGGCTAGAGTTGAGTCAGTATGTTGGCAGCAGCCCCTCAATGTTAGTGATGGCTGTTTAACAGTCTGATGGCCTTGAGATAGAAGCTGTTTTTCAGTCTCTCGGTCCCTGCTTTGATGCACCTGTACTGACCTCGCCTTCTGGATGATAGCAGGTGAACAGGCACTGGCTCGGGTGTTGTTGCCTTGAGGATCTTTTTGGCCTTCCTGTGACATCGGGCGTGTAGGTGTCCTGGAGGGCAGGTAGTTTGCCCCGGTGATGCGTTGTGCAGACCTCACTACCCTCTGGAGAGCCTTGCGGCTGTGGGCGGAGCCGTACCAGGCGGTGATACAGCCGACAGGATGCTCTCGATTGTGCATCTGTAAAAGTTTGTGAGTGTTTTTGGTGACAAGCCGAATTTCTTCAGCCTCCTGAGGTTGAAGAGGCGCTGCTGCGCCTTCTTCACCATGCTGTCTGTGTGGGTGGACCATTTCAGTTTGTCTGTGATGTGTACGTCGAGGAACTTAAAACTTCCCACCTTCTCCACTACTGTCCCGTCGATGTGGATAGAGGGCTGCTCCCTCTGCTGTTTCATGAAGTCCACGATCATCTCCTTTGTTTTGTTGACATTGAGTGTGAGGTTATTTTCCTGACACCACACTTCGAGTGCCCTCACCTCCTCCCTGTAGGCCGTCTCCTCGTTGTTTGTAATCAAGCCTACCACTGTAGTGTCGTCTGCAAACTTGATGATTGAGTTGGAGGCGTGCATGGTCACGCAGTCATGGGTGAACAGGGAGTACAGGAGAGGACTGAGAACACACCCTTGTGGGGCCCCAGTGTTGAGGATTAGCGGGTTGGAGATGTTGTTACCTCACCACCTGGGGGCGGCCCGTCAGGTCCAGGACCCAGTTGCACAGGGCGGGGWCGAGACCCAGGGTCTCGAGCTTAATGAAGAGTTTTGAGGGTACTATGGTGTTAAATGCTGAGCTGTAGCCGATGAACAGCATTCTTACATAGGTATTCCTCTTGTCCAGATGGGTTAGGGCAGTGTGCAGTGTGATTGCGATGGCGTCGTCTGTGGACTTATTGGGGCGGTAAGCAAATTGGAGTGGGTCTAGGGTGTCAGGTAGGGTGGAGGTGATATGGTCCTTGACTATTCTCTCAAAGCACTTCATGATGACGGAAGTGAATGCTACGGGGCGGTAGTCATTTAGCTCAGTTACCTTAGCTTTCTTGGGAACAGGAACAATGGTGGCCCTCTTGAAGCATGTGGGAACAGCAGACTGGGATAAGGATTYATTGAATATGTCCGTAAACACACCAGCCAGCTGGTCTGCGCATGCTCTGAGGACGCGGCTGGGGATGCCGTCTGAGCCTGCAGCCTTGCGAGGGTTAACACGTTTAAATGTTTTTCTCATGTTGGCTGCAGTGAAGGAGATCCCGCAGGTTTTGGTAGCGGGCCGTGTCAGTGGCACTGTATTGTCCTCAAAGCGAGCAAAGAAGTAGTTTAATTTGTCTGGGAGCAAGACATCGTGGTCCGCAACGCTTTTTGGAGATGATTTCGTTTTCAAATAACCAAAAGTGAGCAGTTGTAATCTGAATAAAGGGAAAAAGGCCATTCTTGAACATGGGGTGAGACATTCTTACTAATTTACTAGAGAACCATTTCGGATTTAAGTACACTGCTCAAAAAAATAAAGGGAACACTTAACCAACACAATGTAACTCCAAGTCAATCACACTTCTGTGAAATCAAACTGTCCACTTAGGAAGCAACACTGATTGACAATAAATTTGTGGCTGGGGATTCCGTCTCATGCTACCACTAGAGTGAGAGCACCGCCAGCATTCAAAAGTGACCAAAACATCAGCCAGGAAGCATAGGAACTGAGAAGTGGTCTGTGGTCACCACCTGCAGAATCACTCCTTTATTGGGGGTGTCTTGCTAATTGCCTATAATTTCTACCTTTTGTCTATTCCATTTGCACAACAGCATGTGAAATTTATTGTCAATCAGTGTTGCTTCCTAAGTGGACAGTTTGATTTCACAGAAGTGTGATTGACTTGGAGTTACATTGTGTTGTTTAAGTGTTCCCTTTATTTTTTTGAGCAGTGTATAACTTTTGTATGACTGACGCCTTTAGTGAGAGGTCTAATGCTTTAATATTTAATCATTTCTGCCCTCCGAATTCATATTCGTTATATAAATAGGCCCTTTTAATTTTGTCTGGCTTGCCATTCCAAATAAAATTGAATATTTTTTGTTCATTTAATTTAAAAAGCAGGTAACTAGGTGTAGGCAAAACCATAAGCAAATAGGTAAACTGTGATATGACTAAAGAGTTAATCAGGGTGATTATTCCACAAATACAGGTATTTTCCTTTCGATGGTAGCAAGATTTTATCTATTTTTGCTAACTTTCTATAAAAATGTATTGGAGTGAGATCATTTCTTTATTTTGGGATATGTATACCGAGTATGTCCACATCCCCGTCAGACCACTTTATTGGTAAACTACACGGTAATGTAAAAGTTGAATTTTTTTGTGATCCAATATGTAATATCATAATTTGTTTTACTCCTCTTGACAGTTTAAAACTTTCGGAGATGTAGCCATTATTTGCTATTTTACACCTAGGGTTACTATACATAACTTTAACCCATTTTATAAGAGATTCTCCAAAATTGAAATATTCTAGGCATTTATATATAAACTCCAGTCGTACTTTATCAAAAGCCTTTTCAAAATCAGCAATGAAAACCAGGCCTGGTTTCCCCGATATTTCATAGTATTCTATTGTTTCCAGTACTTGTCTTATATTATCTCCAATGTATCGTCCATGTAAAAAACCTGTCTGATTAGGATGAATAATATCTGACAATAAGTTTTTTATTCTATGCGCCAAGCATTTAGCTAGAATTTTTGCATCACAACACTGAAGTGTAAGAGGCCTCCAATTTTTTTAATGGACTGGATCTTTATATACAGTGGGGAGAACAAGTATTTGATACACTACCGATTCTGCAGGTTTTCCTACTTACAAAGCATGTAGAGGTCTGTCATTTTTATCATAGGTACACTTCAACTGTGAGAGACGGAATCTAAAACAAAAATCCAGAAAATSACATTGTATGATTTTTAAGTAATTCATTTGCATTTTATTGCATGACATAAGTATTTGATACATCAGAAAAGCTGAACTTAATATTTGGTACAGAAACCTTTGTTTGCAATTACAGAGATCATACGTTTCCTGTAGTTCTTGACCAGGTTTGCACACACTGCAGCAGGGATTTTGGCCCACTCCTCCATACAGACCTTCTCCAGATCAGTCTTGGTGGCGTTTTTCTGATCGATTCCGAGTTTGATTAATGATGTTTTTCATGGTTCAAGCTAGGTCTCTTAGTTCCAGTGAAGTGAAATCTTAACGCTACAGCATACAATGATATTCTAGACATTTCATGAATAGGAGATTTGATATGTAATGTAATAAACAGTACCGCAGGGGTCATCAACTAGATGGTCTGTAGAACCTTTCACATACGTCTTGTGTCTGAGCCTTTGATTTGCGACTCCACTTTGTCTCTGTACTGACATTTTGCTTGTTTGATTGCCTTGGAGGGAATAACTACACTGTTTGTATTCGGCCATATTCCCAGTCACCTTTCCACGGTTAAATGTGGTGGTTTGCCATTCAGTTCTGCACGAATGCCGCCATCTATCCACGGTTTCTGGTTAGGGTAGGTTTTAATAGTCACAGTAGGTGCAACATCTCCTATGCAGTTCCTTATAAACTCACTCAACGAATCAGTGTATACGTCGATATTATTCTCTGAGGCTACCCACAACATGTCCCAGTCCGCGTGATCAAAACAATCTTGAAGCGTGGATTGGTCAGACCAGCGTTGAATAGTCCTTAGCACAGGTACATCCTGTTTGAGTTTCTGCCTCTAGGAAGGGAGGAGCAAAATGGAGTCGTGGTCAGATTTGCCGAAAGGAGGGTGGGGGAGGGCCTTGTATGCATCGCGGAAGTTAGAGTAGACTACAGTCAATATGCTGATAGAATTTAGGTAGCCTTGTTCTCAAATTTGCTTTGTTAAAATCCCCAGRTATAATAAATTCAGCCTCAGGATATATGGTTTCCAGTTTGCATAAAGTCCAGTGAAGTTCCTTGAGGGCCGTCGTGGCATTCGGCTTGAGGTGGGATATACACGGCTGTGACAATAACCGAGGAGAATTCCCTTGGGAGATAATATGGTCGGCATTTGATTGTGAGGAATTCTAGGTCAGGTGAACAAAAGGATTTGAGTTCCTGTATGTTGTTACAATTACACCATGAGTCATTAATCATGAAACATATACCTCCGCCCTTCTTCTGTCCAGAGAGATGTTTTTTCCAGTTGGCGCAACGCACAAAGAATCCAGGTGGCTGTACCGACTCCGACAGCATTTCCCAAGAGAGCCATGTTTCCTTGAAACAGAGTATGTTACAATCCCTGGTGTCTTTCTGGAAAGCAACCCGTGCCCTAATTTTGGCAACCTTGTTATCTAGAAACTGGACATTAGCGAGTAACATACTCGGGAGCAGTGGGTGGTGTGCGCCTCCAAAGTCTGACCAGAAGACCGCTCCGTCTACCTATTCTCCAGCAGCGTTGTTTTGTGTCAGCCTCTGGAATCAGTTAAAATGCCCTGGGTGGTACAGACAAAGGTTCCACTTCGGGAAAGTCGAATTCCTGGTCGTAGTGCTGGTAAGTTGACGTTGCTCTGATATCCAATAGTTCTTCCCGGCTGTATGTAATAACACTTAAGATTTTCTGGGCTAACAATGTAAGAAATAATACATAAAAAACAATACTGCAAAGTTTCCTCCAACCCGCTAATCCTCAACACTGGGGCCCCACAAGGGTGTGTTCTCAGCCCTCTCCTGTACTCCCTGTTCACCCATGACTGCGTGGCCATGCACACCTCCAACTCAATCATCAAGTTTGCAGACGACACAACAGTAGTAGGCTTGATTACCAACAACGAGGAGACAGCCTACAGGGAGGAGGTGAGGGCACTCGGAGTGTGGTGTCAGGAAAACAACCTCTCACTCAACATCAACAAAACAAATGAGATGAAGTTGGACTTCAGGAAACAGCAGAGGGAGCACTCCCCTATCCACATCGACGGGACAGCAGTGGAGAAGGTGGACAGTTTTTAAGTTCCTCGGTGTACACATCACGGACAAACTGAAATTATCCACCCATACAGACAGTGTGCAACAGCGCCTCTTCAACCTCAGGAGGCTGAAGAAATTTGTCTTGTCACCTAAAACCCCCACAAACTTTTACAGAAGCTCAATTGAGAGCATCCTGTCGGGCTGTATCACCGCCTGGTACGGCAACTGCACTTCCCACAACCGCAAGGCTCTCCAGAGGGTGGTGCAGTCTGCACAACGCATCACCGGGAGCAAACTACCTGCCCTCCAGGATACCTACAGCACCCGATGTCACTGAAGGCCAAAACGATCATCAAGGACAACAACCACCCGAGCCACTGCCTGTTCACCCCGCTACTATGCAGAAAGCGAGTTCAGTACAGGTGCAGCAAAGCTGGGACCGAGAGACTGAAAAACAGCTTCTATCTCAAGGCCATCAGACTGTTAAACAGCCATCACTAGCACATTAGAGGCTGCTGCCTATAGGCATAGACTAGGAATCACTGGCCACTTTATGGACTGGAACACTAGTCACTTTAATAATGCCACTTTAATAATGTTCACATATTTTGCATTACTCATCTCATATGTATATACTGTATTTTATACCATCTATTGCATTTTGCCTATGCCGCTCTGTCATTGCTCATCCATATATTTATATATTCTTATTCCATTCCTTTACTTAAATCTGTGTATTAGGTAGTTGTTGTGGAATTGTTAGATTACATGTTAGATATTACTGCACTGTCGGGACTAGAAGCACAAGCATTTCGCTACACTCGCAATAACATCTGCTAAACATGTGTATGTGACCAATCAATTTTGATTTGATCCGATTTTTTTCTTGAGCTGATGGTTGGGGGCCAGAACATAATTACAAATAATTTGTAGAACGCAAATTTACCGCACGAAGCCCAAGCAGATATAATGTTAGACTAAAACAATCATTTAAAACCTTGCTCACATTTGTATACGATCACGTTTCTCTCCATTATGTGTGGAAATACTTGGGAACAGATTTCTTAGTGGTATCTTATTTAAAAACAAAAAAACAGCGCTAATACTTTTTCATTTAGACACACCCTTTGAGCTATGACGTTACCCAATAACATCCTCTCTCTTCAGTTTAAACGGAAGTGAACAGTGACCAAGAACAATTTCCACGTTAGCGTTTTTGTTGTTATTTCGACGTTAATTAACAACATGGGACGAACAAATATGACTAATTTAGCTGCACAGCATCACATACCTACCCCATGTAGTCTTTAATTCGCGTTGGAGACAGGACTTGGTTGATAGATGTTATTTAGGTAACGCTGAACTAACAATGGATAACTGTATGGTTTTTCACACTCAAATAGCCTCCATCATGGAAGTGCTAGCAAATTCAGCCGTGGCAGAAATCTGTAAACTCGTAGACGACGACTATGCAGTGTTTCGTTTGGAAATTTCTCAAAGCCAGAAAGAAAACAGGGGATTGCGTAGGAAACTACAGCTACTTGAACTGAAGGTAGCAAGGGAGCGCGCAGACAGGACAATGCGAGAGCGCAGCCTCGCTAGTCGTCCCAGTAATGTCAAGATTCTAGACCGATACAGAGGAATGGAAAGAGGTACATTTCGCAGAAGGCCAAGGCTGCGCGGCCTGTCGCCTTTCATATATAGTTTCGTTCCTGTCGCTCCCGTTCAGATGTGTTACATAAAATTGGGTCTTGGTCAGTTTTTGGATAGAATGCAATAATGCCCCTGATTACTTAGCTATCTAGCGCAAAAACACTAAAATATTCTAACCATATTCTTGATTTACTGCATTTCCTATTATTTCCCAATGAAAACAATGTGATGAATGGAACATAATATTGTGAACAAAAATATAAACGCAACAATTTCAAATATTTTACTGAGTTACAGTTCATATAAGGAAATCAGTCAATTTAAATAAATCAATTAGGCCCACATCTATTACACATGACTGGACATAGGTGTGGGCCTGGGAGGGCATAGGCCCACCCACTTGGCAGCCAGGCCCATCCACTGGGGTGCCATGCCCAGCCAATCAGAATACATTTTTATCCCCCTCAAAAGGGCTTTATTACAGGCAGAAATATTCCTCAGTTTCATCAGCTGTCCGGGTGGCTGGTGTCAGACGATCCCGCAGGTGAAGAAGCCGGATGTGGAGGTCCTAGGCTGGTGTGGTTACATGTGGTCTGCGGTTGTGAGGCCGGTTGGAAGTACGGCCAAATTCTCTAAAACGACGTTGGAGGCAGCTTATGGTTGTAGAGACATGAACATTACATTCTCTGGCAACAGCTCTGGTGGACATTCCTGCAGTCACCATGCCAATTGCACGCTCTCTCAAAACTTGAGACATCAGTGGCATTGAGTTGTGTGACAACTGCACAGTGGGCTTTTACTGTCCCTAGCACAAGGTGCACCTGTGTAATGATCATGCTTTTTAATCAGCTTCTTGAGGTGCCACACCTGTCAGGTGGATGGATTATCTTGGCAAATTAGATATGCTCACTAACGGATGTAAACAAATTTGGGCACAACATTTGAGAGAAATAAGGTTTTGTGCATATGAAACATTTCTGGGATCTTTTATTTCAGCTCATGAAACATGGGACCAACACTTTATATGCGTTTATATGCGTTTATATTTTTGTTCAGTGTACATCGATCACTAAATAGTATAGAAAGTTATGAGAAGTGTTACTTTACATCCTTGCCAATTCTAGACAGTGTCAAAAATGTAAATAGTGTACCGTTAAGTATTGACAGTAGCTAAACTACCTCTTTCCCCCAATAACTCTCAGGTGAAGGAGATCTCACTGGTGGCCACAGGAGCTTTGTGAAGGCAGCAGGACAAAATACATGGAGAGATGACCAACCAATCACTGTTGATGAGGGGAGCGGAACCTCGACCAAGCACGTTATCGTGATAGAGGTTAGCAGTGGTGTAGTGGAGGCTATACACCATATACCCACTTATTTTTCAGTGAGCATTGCGTATACTCATTTCTTAATCCCCACTGATAGGTATCAAAGTAGTGTAGTGGAGGTATACGCCATATCAATTAATAAGGCTGATGAAACAGATCAGAATGTTTAGCTTAAAAAGTTGATAAACTATTATTTCTTCACATTTTGGGTGCAGCAATATGCACACGGCTGATGTTCCAAAATGCAATTTGCGGAAAACACCTTTCTAAAATGCGTACCGCACATGCTAGAGGTTTCATGGACAGAGATGGAAATATCCGTTTGAAATTTATAAAGAGGGGAGATCTAAAGATGCAACAGCTATCATCGGTTTCTAACATGACAAGGATAATGCCTTGGCTGCTAGACAATGAAAGAAAGAAAACCAATAGAATAGGAGAAAGCATATGAGGAAGCCTTTATAAAATAATTGACTCCACTTTTCTATGGTGGGATTTTGGCTATAGGCTACTTTGATCCAAGGTTAAACATGCCTCATAATATGAAGTAAAAAGTCCAGGTTTCAAACAATTAAGGAACAGGAAAATATAGCGATGCTAATGCTGGCCTAACCGTACTCTGGTAGATGGAAAGGCTTTCCCAATAACCGTCTCAATTAAATGTTAACTAGCCTACCTTTCAGAATGATATCATGATTATTTCCATCAATCCAGTGGCTATTTTGTTTTTAAAATTCCATCTCGTGCTACAGAACAGTGCTGTAGCCAGATATTGGTGGGTGGGCCTGCAGAAATGTGTGTGCGCCCCCCAAAATAATTATGATGGGGGGGGAGAGCATGTACCTTCCTGCATATTTTGCCATGGGGCAGAGAGAAAAATGTGCAGTTTTAAAGCACATTTCCTGCAGATCTACACATTTTGCCATAGGGCAGAGGGAAACATTTGCAGTTTTATAGCTCACCCGATGCTATTCTACACATTTTGCCACGAGGCTGAGAAAAGTTTGCATTTTTAAAGCTAATTAAAACAAAAATATAGGTTTGTTGGTTGATAACGGCATTAGATTATGAGCTGTCTTGTTTGCTAAATAAACATACGAAATAGGCAGTGGCATGGCGCATATAGCCATAATAGCACAGGGACATATGCCTCAAAGCAGTCATATTCATCACTTATTGGGGGTGTGGCTTTCAGTTAGTTATTTTTGGCAAGCCAGCCTGTGAGAGTGAATGTCATTCCAGTTCATATGTTCTGTTATATTTGAACAAATCTGACTAACCCAGTGCATTGCTTGCGATGAATTCTATCTGATGGTGTTTGCATGTTTAAGTAAAAAGACAAATAATGTCCCGTTTGGAATACTGCCAAGTAAAGAACATATAAATTACAAATAAAAGCCACATCTATGCGTTCTCCCCTGCTACAGAAACACTGTTAACCAAACAACAGTGCTAAGTGCCTGTGTACTTTTAAAGGGTAACTACACAAAAAAATTATTTCCTTTGAAATTTCCCCCCCCCCAGACCTAAAAAGTTGTCTCCTGATGTGGCTTAATCATTGTTATGGATTTACATCCAATTTTGTTGTTTTTTCATTACAAACGTGTGACTTTGATAGCAAAAGCCTTTAAAAAATCATTATAATAATAAAAGTCTGAAACCTGCGAATGTATGACTCAGTTTAGCCTACTTTCACAGTACAGCTTAGGTTGGCCTGACAGTGAAAGACCAATATGGGATACAGTGCCTTGCAAAAGTATTCACTCCCCTTGGCATTTTTTCTATTTTGTTGCATTACAACCTGTTATTTAAATTGATTTTTATTTGGATTTCATGTAATGGACATATAGTCCAAATTGGGGAAGTGAAATGAAAAAAATTACTTGTTTCAAAAAATTCAAAAAGAATTACATGGAAAAGTGGTGCGTGCCTATGTATTCACCCCCTTTGCTATGAAGCCCCTAAATAAGATCTAGTGCAACCAATTACCTTCAGAAGTCACATAATTAGTTCAATAAAGTCCACCTGTGTGCAATCTAAGTGTCACATGATCTGTCACATGATCTCAGTATATATACAAACCTGTTCTGAAAGGCCCCAGAGTCTGCAACACCACTAAGCAAGGGGCACCACCAAGCAAGTGGCACCGCGAAGACCAAGGAGCTCTCCAAACAGGTCAGGGACAAAGTTGTGGAGAAGTACAGATCAGGGTTGGGTTAAAATATCTGAAACTTTGAACATCCCGCGGAGCACCATTAAATCCATTATTACGAAATGGAACAAATATGGCACCACAACAAACCTGCCAAGAGAGGGCCGCCCACCAAAACTCACGGACCAGGCAAGGGGGGCATTAATCAGAGGCAACAAAGATACCAAAGTTAACCCTGAAGGAGCTGCAAAGCTCCACAGCGGAGATTGGAGTATCTGTCCATAGGACCACTTTAAGCCGTACACTCCACAGAACTGGGCTTTATGGAAGAGTGGCCAGAAAAAAGCAATTGCAAGCAAACACGTTTGGTGTTCGCTAAAAGGCATGTAGGAGACTCCCCAAACATATGGAAGATGGTAATCTGGTTAGATGAGACTCAAATTTAGCTTTTTGGCCATCAAGGAAAACGCTATGTCTGGCGCAAACCCAACACTTCTCATCACCCGAGAACACCATCCCCACAGTGAAGTATGGTGGTGGCAGCATCATGCTGTGGGGATGTTTTTCATCGGCAGGGACTGGGAAACTGGTCAGAATTGAAGGAATGATGGAGTGCACTAAATACAGGGAAATTCTTGAGGGAACCTGTTAGTCTTCCAGAGATTTGAGACTGGGATGGAGGTTCACCTTCCTGCAGGACAATGACCCTAAGCATACTGCTAAAGCAACACTCGTGTGGTTTAAGGGGATACATTCAATGTCTTGGAATGGCCTAGTCAAACCCAGACCTCAATCCAATTGAGAATCTGTGGTATGACTTAGATTGCTGTACACCAGCAGAACCCATCCAACTTGAGGGAGCTGGAGCAGTTTTGCCTTGAAGAATGGGCAAATATCCCAGTGGCTAGATGTGCCAAGCTTATAGAGACCTACCCCAAGAGGCTTGCAGCTGTAATTGCTGCAAAAGGTGGCTCTACAAAGTATTGGTTTTGGGGGGGGGGGGGTGAATAGTTATGCACGCTCAAGTTTTCTGTTTTGTTGTCTTATTTCTTGTTTGTTTTACAATAAAACATATTTTGTATCTTCAAAGTGGTAGGCATGTTGTTTAAATCAAATGATACAAACACCCCCCAAAAATATTTTAATTCCAGGTTGTAAGGCAACAAAATAGGAAAAATGCCAAGGGGGGTGAATACTTTCGCAAGCCACTGTATATCATTTTAGGTCATTCAGAGTGTACAGTACATTTTGGAAAATATTCAGACCCCTGCCTTTCCACATTTTGTTACGTTACAGTCTTATTCTAAAATTATTAAATAATACCACACACAATACACCATAATGACAAAGCGAAAACAGGGTTTTAGACATTTTTGCAAATGTATTAAATATAAAAAACAGATACCTTATTTACATAAGTATTCAGACCCTTTGCTATCAGACTCGGAATTGAGCTCATGTGCATCCTGTTTCCATTGATCATCCTTGAAATGTATCTACAACTTGATTGGAGTCCACCTGTGTTAAATTCAATTGATTGGACATGATTTGGAAAGGCACACACCTGTCTATATAATGTCCCACAGTTGATAGTACATGTCAGAGCAAAAACCAAGCCATGAGGTCGAAGGAATTGTCCGTAGAGCTCCGACAGGATTGTGTCGAGGCACCGATCTGGGGAACGGTACCAAAAAATGTCTGCTTCATTGAGGGTCCCCAAGAACACAGTGGCCTCCATCATTAAATGGAAGAAGTTTGGAACCATCAAGACTTCCTAGAGCTGGCCGTCCGGCCAAACGGAGAAATTGGGGTAGAAAGGCCTTGGTCAGGGACGTGACCAAGAATCCAATGGTCACTCTGTCAGAGCTCCTGAGTTCATCTGTGGAGATGGGAGAACCTTCCAGAAAGACAACCATCTCTGCAGCACTCCACCAATCAGGCCTTTATGGTAGAGTGGCCAGACGGAAGCCACTCCTCAGTAAAAGGCACGACAGCTCGCTTGGAGTTTGCCAAAAGGCACCTAAAGGACTCTCAAACCATGAGTAAGAAGATTATCTGGTCTGATGAAACCAAGATTGAACTCTTTAGCCTGAATGCCAAGCGTGACATCTGCAGGGAAACCTGGCACCTTTGATACGGTGAAGCATGGTGGTGGCAGCATCATGCTGTGGGGATGTTTTTCAGAGGCAGGGACTGGGAGACTAGTCATGATCAAGGGAAAGATGACGGAGCAAAGTACAGAGAGATCCTTGATGAAAACCTGCTCCAGAGCGCTCCGGACCTCAGATTGGGGCGAAGGTTGATCTTCCAACAATACCACAACCCTAAGCACACAGCCAAGACTGACCAAGCTTCGGCCAAGCTTCCGACCAAGCTTCGGGACAAGTCTCTGAATGTCCTTGAGTGGCCCAGCCAGAGACCGGACTTGAACCCGATCGAAAATCTCTTGAGAGGCCTGAAAATAGCTCTGCAGCGACGCTCATCATCCAACGCCATACCTGCTGACAGAGCTTGAGAGGATCTGCATAGAAGAATGGGAGGAACTCCCCAATTACAGGTGTGCCAAGCTTGTAGTGTCATACCCAAGAAGACTCTAGGCTATAATCGCTACTAAAGGTGCTTCAACAAAGTACTGAGTAAAGGGTTTGGATACTTACAGTACCAGTCAAAAGTTTGGACACACCTACTCATTCAAGCGTTTTTCTTTATTTTTACTATTTTCTACATTGTAGAATATTAGTGAAGACATCAAAACTATGAAATAACACATGGAATCCTGTAGTGACCAAAAAAGTGTTAAACAAATTCTTCAAAGTAGCAACCCTTTGCCTTGATGACAGCTTTGCACACACTTGGCATTCTCTCAACCAGCTTCACCTGGAATGCTTTTCCAACAGTCTTGAAGGAGTTACCACATATGCTGAGCACTTGTTGGCTGCTTTTCCTTCACTCTGCGGTCCAACTCATCCCAAACCATCTCAATTGGGTTGAGGTCAGGTGATTGTGTAGGCTAGGTCATCTGATGCACCACTCCATCACTCTCCTTCTTGGTCAAATAGCCCTTACACAGCCTGGAGGTGTGTTGGGTCATTGTCCTGTTGAAATGATAGTCCCACTAAGCGCAAACCAGATGGGATGGCTTATCGCTGAGATAACCATGCTGGTTAAGTCTGCCTTGAATTCTAAATAAATCACAGACAGTGTCACCAGCAAAGTACCATCACACCTCCTCCTCCATGCTTCACCGTGGGAACCACACATGTGGAGATCCGTTCGCACTACTRTGCGTCTCACAAAGACACGGCGGTTGGAACCAAAAATCTCAAATTTGGACTCATTAGACCAAGGTCCATTGCTCGTGTTTCTTGGCCCAAGCAAGTCTATTCTTTTTAGTGTCCTTTAGTAGTAGTTTCTTTGCAGCATTTATTTGGGCTGCAATCTGAGGTGCAGTTAACTCTAATTGAACTTACCCTCTGCGGCAGAGGTAACTCTGGGTCTTCCTTTCCTGTGTCGGTCCTCATGAGAGCCGTTTTTTTTTGCAACTGCTCTTGAAGAAACTTTCAAAGTTCTTGAAATGTTCTACATTGACTGACCTTCATATCTTAAAGCAATGATGGACTGTCATTTCTCTTTACTTATTTGAGATGTTCTTGCCATAATATGGACTTGGTCTTTTACCAAATAGGGCTATCTTCTGTATACCACCCCTACCTTGGCTCAAACGCATTAAAAAGGAAAGAAATTCCACAAATTAACTTTTAACAAGGCACACCTGTTAATTTAAATGCATTCCAGGTGACTACCTCATGAAGCTGGTTGAGAGAATGCCAAGCGTGTGCAAAGCTGTCATCGAGGCAAAGGGTGGCTACTTTGAAGAATCTCAAATATAAAATATATTTTGATTTGGTTACTACATGATCCCATATATGTTATTTCACAGTTTTGATGTCTTCACAATGTAGAAAATAGTAAAAATAAAGACAAATCCTGAAATTAGTAGGTGTGTCCAAATGTTTGATTGGTACTATATGTAAATGTTATATTTCAGGTTTTTAGTTTTATAAATTTGCAAACAAACTGTTTTTGCTCTGTCATTATAGGGTATTGTGTATGTTGATGAGGGGGAGAAAAAAAATGTAATCAATTTTAGAATAAGGCTGTAATGTAACAAAACGTGGAAAAAGTCAAGGGGTCTGAATACTTTCCGAATACACTGTATGACACTGTTTTTCATCATTTTTCACACAGGGCACCTATCCTTCTCCAGGTAGGCCGTTTTGGGATTTTTCTTTTCAAAATTAGAATGTACCCACTTCTCCAGGCACCACTACACCACTGGAGGTCAGTGTAATAGTGTTGCATTAAGAATTACAGTAAATGAAATGTGGCCCGTCTATTTCAGAAAGGCTCCCCTTTTCACTTGCTTACATTTACGTCTTTATTTATCTGCCATGGGGAGCTTGAGGGACCTCCCTACAAGATTGTTATCCAATACGCCATGAAAGTGGTACTTCCAGGTTCCTTGTATTGTAGCCTAAGATTTTGCTCCAAATTTGCATCGTCAAATTCATGAAAACATGGTCATATAAGATATATACTGAACAAAAATATAAACGCATCTTGCAACAGTCTCAAAGATTTTACTGAGTTATTGTTGATATATGGAAATCAGTCAAATTGCCATTGATAAAATGCAATTGTGTTCGTTGTCCGTAGTTTATGCCTGCCCATACCATAACCCCACCATGGGGCACTCTGTTCACAAAGTTAACGTCAGCAAACCGCTCGCCCAGACGACGCCATACCTGCCGTCTGCCAGGTACAGTTGAAACCGGGATTCATCCGTGAAGAGCACACTTTTCCAGCGTGCCAGTGGCCATCGAAGTTATGCATTTGCCCACTGAAGTCGGTTACAACGCCGAACTGCAGTCAGGCCAAGACCCTACTGATGATGATGACGAACACACAGATGAGCTTCCCTGAGACCGTTTCTGACAGTTTGTACAGAAATTCTTTGGTTGTGCAAACCCACAGTTTCATCAGCTGTCCGGGTGATGATCCCGCAGGTGAAGAAGCCGGATGTGTAGGTCCTGGGCTGGTGTTGTGTGAGAGCAAAATTACAATATTATGTTATAATACTGTTACTGCATAAAATGGTTGTTTTATGGAATAGAATAGGGGGTTCT
This sequence comes from Salvelinus sp. IW2-2015, assembly GCF_002910315.2. Lineage (NCBI taxonomy): Eukaryota > Metazoa > Chordata > Actinopteri > Salmoniformes > Salmonidae > Salvelinus > Salvelinus sp. IW2-2015. Next base: position 47,222,867 of record NC_036853.1, read on the forward strand.
TAGAACACTCTCATCTGTGTGTGTTCTACAGAGTTGGGCCTTTGGCACTTAATGCTGACACTGGATTTACGATGCCTTTGGTGATAACCTAAAGACCCCATTCCATAGCATGAGTTGGTGTTTGTGTACTGGGAGGTACCAAGGTGGAGATGACGAGTATGGATAATGACTCTGGTTTCCACACAATGAGAACAATCTTTACAGCAGATACTGTCTGCTGTGAATTATTGATTTCCTTTTGTATGAATCCTAACCTTGTGACCCATTCCACACTTCTGTTGTTTGTCATGTAGACTAAGAGGGTGTATCTTTGCTATAAAAGGTATTTGTATTCTTTGTGTCGGGGCTCTCAACACAACAGTCAAGAGTGTTGTGTCGACCAGCCATAGTTATTGCAGAGCACTGACATTAATTCACTTGTGTGTGGTGTGACATGCTTTCCTTATTAATATGTGCATAAAGATTTAGTTTAAGTAGAACTTTGACTTGTGTGATAAGTTTGTCTCTCCTCATTTGATAATAAAGAAATAACCACCACAGTGGTTACACGTCGTCTGCAGTTGTGAGGCCGGTTTCAAATTCTCTAAAATGCTGTTGGAGGCGGTTTATGGTAGAGAAATTAACATTACATTTTCTGGCAACAGCTCTGGTGGACATTGCTGCAGTCAGCATGCCAATTGAACCCTTTCTCAACTTGAGACGTCTTTGGTATTGTGTTGTGTGACAAAACTGCACATTTTTAGAGCACTTTTTATTGCCTCCAGCACAAGATGCACCTGTATAATGATCATGCAGTTTAATCAGCTTCTTGATATGCCGCACCTGTCAGGTGGCTGGATTATCTTGGCAAAGGAGAAATGCTCACTGACAGGGATGTAAATAAAACATTTGAGAGAAATAAACTTTTTTGTGCATATGAAAGATTTCTGGGATCTTTTTTTAGCTCATGAAACATGGGACGAACACTTTACATGTTGTGTTTACATTTTTGTTCAGTATATATTAAAATGTTTTCAATGCATTTTCAGGTAGTGTATAGTGCAATGTCCCTCAAAATGGTTTTCTTAAATTAATAATGATCCAGGTTCTTCCACCATGTTTCTCACATGTTCAGACTACATTTTGAGAATATATGGCAATATTTTTCAGCAAAATAAGTATTTTTAATAAAAGATATATATACCAATCTCAGTCCACCGTACTTTTTACTGACATGTTGATATGTCCATTTGTATTTTTTTTTGCTTGTTAGCTTTTTTACATTTTAACTATTTATTTTCATATTCCTACTCTTCGAGGTCTATACTAACATGAATGGAACAATATTAATCCCTCACAAATGTAATTCCTGCCTTTATCCCATACCTTTGGTGACTCATTTTTTGTTTTCTTACAGCCTTCTGAGTGGACAAAGTTAATGCCACAACACTGAACTGTAGCAACCCAAAATTATACAAATTATGTAAATTGKTGCAGGAGGGCTGGGGGAGTTGACCAATAAAGTTCTAGTGAAGATTTCTTTAAAATCCAGTTCTAAATCCATTGTCAAAACATGCTCGACCAGCCTGTTGAGAATAGGGTTAAGTGGTTATTAACCTCTTCTCTTCTTGTGTCAGTCTGCAGATGCAGAGGCTGCAGGTCCTGGGGTCAAGCAGGAGAGGTCTGAAGGAGAGGAGGACCCACGTCACAGCAGAAACATCCAGGTGGAAGCAGCGGCTGAAGTGGCGCCCCCTGTAGCCACGGAGGACCCCACCACCGCTCCAGCGCAGCCCAGGATCAGACGCAGCATCACGGAGGTCAGTGGAACGCAGAACGCCGCCCTCAAGTCAGAGACAGACACCGAGACTTTAACGGGGCTGGAATCACTGAGCTGTGCTCCTGCTCCCCGCTCAGAGTATAGACTTTACGGTAACCCAAGCCCGAGGACTGTTCTGTCCCATCAGGACTCGAGTGACGTGTCACAGACTGGCAATGATCCGTCCTGTTCATACGTTATAGAGATGATACCTGGTGACATGCCTTTGGGCTTAGATACACCGACTAATCCAATGAGAGGTGACTGGAACCGGTACAGTAGTAGTGTAAACTCTGAAGGGTTCCTAGATAAGAAAGGGGAGGGTCTGGTCGTAGATGAAGTGACTGTGAAAGTGGAGAGCGACGTTTCTCTGTCATGGAATGCAGACGAAACTCACTTAGGAGAAGGACACTCGCAGGGCAACACCAGTGACTTCTTTGACTACAGGGAAAGCTTAGAGACAAATCTAAATGTCGCAACCCACTCCCCTTTACACGCGTTCAGGGAACGCGGTCCAGTGTCCACGTCGTTAGAGCCTTCCGATTCACATGTCCGTGTCCTTTTTGATCAGGTATTGAACTCAAATGACAGGGCTAAAGCTCAGGCTCGGGGAGGGGCAACAACATCAGGCAATAGTAAAGAGAAACGGTTCCTCTGCATGTTCTGTCACAAAGGCTTCAGCTGCCTCCAGAATGTGGAMATCCACCAGAGGGTCCACACAGGGGAGAAACCCTTCAGCTGTACCCAGTGTGAGAAGAGGTTCTCCCACCAGCACCACCTGAAGAGGCACCAGAGAGTCCACACAGGGGAGAAACCCTACAGCTGCCCACAGTGTGAGAAGATGTTCTCTCGCCAGGACCAGCTGAAGATGCACCTGAAGGTCCACACTGGAGAGAAGCCATTCGCCTGTATGCACTGCGGGAAGAGTTTTTCAGAGAGGAGATGCCTCAGGATACACCAGCAGAAAAACCATCCCACTCTGTAATATAGAAAGTAACCATTCCACTCAATAGCTTCTGATGTTTAGATCAAACCCTGCATTAAAGACAAAGATTKATTTTGGTTGTTGTCAGCTAAAAAGACCCATAGATGCATTTGGAATAACAAGAGTTTCGGTGTTGAAACAGACTTCAGCGTGGAAGATTCCTGGGTAGAACATTGCATCAACACATTGTGTGATATATAAGGCATATATACGCCTAATGAGTGTCTTACATATTGTGTTTGTACTGTGTAGGCTATATGATGTTCACAAATGTCTATTTCATTACTTCCATTGAACTACTTTATTTTTTAAATTAATGCAGTTTATCAAGTTCACAATGATTTTTTTGTTGTTGAGACGTGTATGTGAGGTTTTCGTATGGTGTAATTAACACTTATGTTTAATAAACACAACATGGGACTTTTCATTCTAAGACTTTTATTGAGACTCTCTTTAGTATACATCTGATCTCACCCTACTCTGCATACACACAACAGTGCTTTATAACCAATATACATTTAAATATAAATAAATACATTACCAACACACAAACACCCACTATACAGTCGTGGCCAAAAGTTTTGAGAATGACACAAATATTCATTTTCACAAAGTCTACTGCCTCAGTCTGTATGATGGCAATTTGCATATACTCCAGAATGTTATGAAGAGTGATCAGATGAATTGCAATTAATTGAAAGTCCCTCTTTGCCATGCAAATGACTTGAATCCCCAAAAAACATTTCCACTGCATTTCAGCCCTGCCACAAAAGGACCAGCTGACATCATGTCAGTGACCTCTCTGTTAATAACACAGGTGTGAGTGTGACTAGGACAAGGCTGGAGATCACTCTGTCATGCTGATTGAGTTCGAATAACAGACTGGAAGCTTCAAAAGGAGGTGGTGCTTGGAATCATTGTTCTTCCTCTGTCAACCATGTTACCTGCAAGGAAACACGTGCCGTTATCATTACTTTGCACAAAAAGGGCTTCACAGGCAAGGATATTGCTGCCAGTAAGATTGCACCTAAATCAACCATTTATCGGATCATCAAGAACTTCAAGGAGAGCGGTTCAATTGTTGTGAAGAAGGCTTCAGGGCGCCCAAGAAAGTCCAGCAAGCGCCAGGACCATCTCTTAAAGTTGATTCAGCTGCGGGATCGGGACACCACCAGTACAGAGCTTGCTCAGGAATGGCAGCAGGCAGGTGTGAGTGCATCTGCACGCACAGTGAGGTGAAGACTTTTGGAGGATGGCCTGGTGTCAAGAAGGGCAGCAAAGAAGTCACTTCTCTCCAAGAAAAACATCAGGGACAGACTGATATTTAGCCAAAGGTACAGGGATTGGACTGCTGAGGACTGGGGTAAAGTCATTTCTCTGATGAATCCCCTTTCCGATTGTTTGGGGCATCCGGAAAATAGCTTGTCTGGAGAAGACAAGGTGAGCGACCATCAGTCCTGTGTCATGCCAACAGTAAAGCATCCTGAGACCATTCATGTGTGGTGTTGCTTTCTCAGCCAAGGGAGTGGGCTCACTCACAATTTTGCCTAAGAACACAGCCATGAATAAAGAATGGTACCAACACATCCTCCGAGAGCAACTTCTCCCAACCATTCAGGAACAGTTTGGTGACGAACAATGCCTTTTCCAGCATGATGGAGCACCTTGCCATAAGGCAAAAGTGATAACTAAGTGGCTCGGGGAACAAAACATCGATATTTTGGGTCCATGACCAGGAAACTCCCCAGACCTTAATCCCATTGAGAATTTATGGTCAATCCTCAAGAGGCGGGTGGACAAACAAAAACCCACAAATTCTGACAAACTCCAAGCATTGATTATGCAAGAATGGGCTGCCATCAGTCAGGATGTGGCCAAGAAGTTAATTGACAGCATACCAGGGCAAATTGCAGAGGTCTTGAAAAAGAAGGGTCAACACTGCAAATATTGACTCTTTGCATCAACTTCATGTAATTGTCAATAAAAGCCTTTGACACTTATGAAATGCTTGTAATTATAGTTCAGTATTCCATAGTAACATCTGACAAAAATATCTAAAGACACTGCAGCAGCAAACTTTGTGGAAATCAATATTTGTGTCATTCTCAAAACGTTTGGCCACAACTGTACACATCAAAATAGTTTAGTCAGGTTTGTCTGATGGCTTATCATAGCACACTCATATTTAACCACAATATATTTACAGTGCCCTTAGAAAGTATTCATACCCTGTGATCTATTCCACATTTTGGTTGTGTTACAGCCTGAATTCGAAACTGGTTTAAATTTAAAAAAATCCTCACCCGTCTACACACAATACCCTATAATGACAAAGTGAAATGTTTTTATAAATGTTTGCTAATTTATTGAAAATTAAACACAGAAATATCTTATTTATATAAGTATTCACACCCCTTATCAATACTTTGTAGAAGCGGTTACAGCTGTGAGTCTTTCTGGGTAAGTCTCTTAGAGCTTTCCACACTTGGATTTTGCAACATTTGCCAATTATTATTTTCAAAATTCTTCAAGCTGTGTTAAATTGTTTGTTGATCTATGCTATACAACCATTTTCAGGTCTTGCCATAGATGTTTAAGTAGATTTATATCAAAGCTGTAACTCAGCCACTCAGGAACATTCACTGTCTTGGTGAGAAACCCCAGTGTAGATTTGGCCTTGTGTTTTAGGTTATTGTCCTGCTGAAAGGTCAATTCATCTCCAAGTGTCTGGTGGAAAGCAGACTGAACCAGGTTTTCCGCTAGGGTTGTGCTTGTGCTTAACTCCATTCAATACATTTTTTATCCTAAAAAACTACCCAGTCCTTAACGATTATAAGCATACCCATAGCACGATTCAGCCACCAACCACTATGCTTGAAAATATGGAGACTGATACTCTAATGTGTTGTATTGGATTTGACCAAAACATAACACTTTGTACTCAGGACAAAAAGTGAATTGCTTTGACATATTTTCTGCAGTATTACTTTAGTGCCTTGTAGCAAACAGGATGCATGTTTTGGAATATTTGTATTCTGTACAGTCTTCCTTCTTTTCACTCTGTCAATTAGCATAGTATTGTGGAGTATCTGCAATATTGTTGATCCATCCTCAGTTTGCTCCTATCACAGCCATTAAACTTTGTAACTCTTTTAAAGTCACTATGGTGAAATCCTGAGCTGTTTCCTTCCTCTCCGGCAACTGAGTTAGGAAGAACTCCTGTATCTTTGTAGTAACTGGGTGTATTGATACACCATCCAAAGTGTAATTAATAACTTCACCATGCTCAAAAGGATATTCAATCTCTACCAATAGGTGCTCTTCTTTGCGAGGCATTGGAAAACCTCCTTGGTCTTTGTGGTTGAATCTGTGTTTGAAATTCACTGCTCGACTGAGGGACCTTACAATTATCTGTATGTGTGGGGTACAGAGATGAGGTAGTAATTCAAATTTCATGTTAAACTCTATTATTGCAGACAGAGTGAGTCCATGCAACGTATTATGTGACTTGTTAAGCAAATTGTTACTCCTGAACTTATTTAGGCTTGCCATAACAAATAGATTGAATACTTATTGATTCAAGACATTTCAGCCTTTAATTTTTAATTAATTTGTAAACATTTCCAAAAACATGATTCCACTTTGACATTATGGGGTATTGTGTGTAGGCCAGTGACAACAAATRTAAATGTAATCCATTTCAAATTCAGGCTGTAAACAACATTTGAAAAAGTTATGGGGTGTGAATACTTTCTGAACAATAAAGTAATTCTGTAACTACAACATAGGACTCAAACGTAGAGACGTATGTACGTACCTGAGGGAGTGTATGTCTGTGTAATAATCTGTATCACCTGTCTCTTCCAGGAGAAGGAGGGTCCAGAGGTGCTCCTGGTGAAGGAGGAGGGGTGTGAGGAGGGTCTTGGAAACCCTGAGTGGACCATGGTCATGGAGGACAACCAGACTACACCTGAATCAACAGAGGAACCAGCTGAGCAGCACAGGACCACACACAGTCTCACTGAGGTGAGCCCACTGTGAACTGTCTTTATGGTATTAGGTCCATATCAGTTGTGGTTTTGATGATGAGGGAGGCCGATTTTTTTTCATGAGCACCCAGTTCAATGTAACATCAATAGGTTTAGGCTACTACGTGATGCAAAATTTTTCCCTATACCCATCATGAGGTTGTTACAACCTAGCCAATGAATTAAAGTTTACAATGTAGCCGCACACAGGTCGAGAGAAAATGTTGAGATGACAGACAGTGACACATCTAGCTGATCTTGGGTGTAATCATTAGTCCAACAATTGCAAATTAGAGTTTCTATTGGACAAATTCAGGTATGTTTATCCCTGTTTTGTTCACTTTCATAACAGCCACGTTGTATTCCTTCTCGCATCCATGCGTTCTCCTCCTCTCACCCTTTCCCTTCGTTTGTGGACTTCAATGCAAAACACATCAGCTGTATGTGTCCAGGCGAAGAAACCTTTTCAAATCATATCCTAACCGCTACACACAGCCTACATTGTTGTCCCCATATTAGCTAAAGTAACATCCCAGTCAACATAGCTAATAGAACTTATGCATTAGTAAACACGCTACAATATTATATTTATACCGGCGGGCCCCGGTGGAAATAAATTAATACAACGATAAAGACTTGCGTGCATACCTTGACTTGGAAGAGTTCCAGTATTGTGTTGGATAGTCATAGCCAGCTAGCTAACATAGCATCCTTCTGTTTGAGCCAGGTGTTTTGAGTAAGCTAAACTAGCTAGCTAAGTAGGTGAAACTGAAAGTGAAAAAAATGACACTCTCTCTCTTGCTTCTCCTTCATTTTTGAAGAAATTAATTTGTTCAAAACTGTTCAACTATTGTCTTTCTCTCTCTTTGAGTAAACTACTCACCACATTGTATGCACTGCAGTGCTAGCTAGCTGTAGCTTATGCTTTCAGTACTAGATTCATTCTCTGATCCTTTGATTGGGTGGACAACATGTCAGTTCATGCTGCAAGAGCTCTGATAGGTTGGAGGATGTCCTCCGGAAGTTGTCATAATTACTGTGTAAGTCTATGGAAGGGTGTGAGAACCAAGAGCTTCCTAGGTTTTGTATTGAAGTCAATGTAACAAGAGGGAGGACGCTAGCTCTCCCCCGGCTACATTATGGTGCTACCCTACAGATTGCTGTTGAGGCTACTGTAGAACTTCATTGCAAAACAGTGTTTCAATCAATTATTTCGTAGTTTTATCTAAAAAGGAGAACTTCGTAAATGTTTAAAATGTATTTTTATGAAATTCATTTGGGAGGATGGCCCTCCTCTTCCTCCTCTGAGGAGCCTCCACTGGTCCATATCCACAAAGCCTCTCAGAGCAGGAGTAGTCTAGGATCAGTTTTGCCTTTTAGATCATAATGAATAAGATTATTTGGAAAGATTCTAGATCAGCAGACCTACTCTGAGACTCTTTGTGGATATGGGCCCATGTCTTGATAAATGTTGTCTTAAGTGTGGGACTGTCACGATCGTCGTTGTAATCATACTCATATCGGTTCGACATATTTATTTATTATGTAAGTGAACCGCACAACAAAATAATAAAGAATAAACAAAACATGACGTTCTGTAGTGCTCACAGGCATCAACACAAAAACAAGATCCCACAAAACACAGTGGGGAAATGGCTGCCTAAATATGATCCCCAATCAGAGACAACGATAAACAGCTGCCTCTTATTGGGAACCATACCAGGCCAACATAGAAAAAAACAACCTAGATTACCCACCCTAGTCACACCCCGACCTAACCAACATAGAGAATAAAAAGTCTCTCTATGGTCAGGGCGTGACAGGGACCATGGCTTTGAATGATCAAACCATTGAAGAGTGTCAAGTAATCAAATCAACTAGCACATTTGCATAGTATTATATCAACTATCATTTTTGCATAGTACTCATAGTAGCCTTGTCGCTATCCAGGTTTCCCTAAAACGGGAAGCCGGGCAAAGTTCCATGGCAGAAATTAGCTAAAGAGGGGTGAGAAACCCGGTGTAAACCAGTGACGCATCGCAACACGTCAAACCAGTCAAATGCCTTGCTTGGACGGAGCTCCAAAGATGCTCACCAGATTAATGCCGTAAGAGCAACAGTGCGTGAGGACTAAACATGTCAACAACACAAGCACTAGTGACAAAACATTTAAAAACTTTTTTTCATTCTTCCCCTCTAATCGGGGACTGATTAAGACCTGGGACACCAGGTGAATGCAATTAATTATCAGGTAGAACAGAAAACCAGCAGGCTCCGGACGATGTACAGTAACTGTTGAATACCCTACGGAAAGAGTTGAATACTATGGGAACAACTGCAACCTTTTTGCAAGCAACATTGCTAAAATCAATAAAATAAAATGAACGTCATAATATGTTACCTGTAATACTCATCTCCTATAGCCTAATTGTCAACTCCCTATTGTCATACTGTACCTAAATTACAAGAGTTGGATTTGCACTAAACCATTTTACATGTCAGCACTTAAATGGCATGTACAAAATCTGGTATATGGTTTGCCTCATAAACATTGTCTACTGGTATCATTTTCAACTGAGAGTGTATAGCTCAACATGTAAACAATGTGTGAGTTTAGATATTCTCTGCTTCAGATGCCCATAAGGCCAGTCATGCCATCATACTATAAGCCTGTGGCTGCATTGGTGATGCATGCCGTATGATAAGCTGCAAATGGATTCAGATAGCTGAGATACTGAGACAGAGTGACAACCAAATAAAACAGACTGGAGATCTTACAGCTAGACACGAAGGACATGTTCATTTGAGAACAGACACACAGACACATTACAGACAGAACCCCTTCCCCTCTTTATTGCAGGATTGTGATGTGATTAATCAATTTTGAATAATAGTTTAACAATTAAATCAAGTTTAAACACTTCACTACATAATGTACAAATACGCTAACTCATATGTAAAGATTAGATATCTTAGTATAAACAACAATAGATGATTGAGTAGTAACAAGTAGGCTACTATTACTAAAGCATAATTTCAGGTGAACAAAACAAACTCCATACCAGCGGTGGCCAACCTTCCTCCACTGAACCCTGATCTACTGGGTGAACAGACTTCTGTTCCAGCTGAGTAATAGCACACTACTAGATTACCAACTCATTAGAAGTTGATTCAGGTGTGTTATTGCTGGGCTGAAACAGAACCCTGCACACCGAGCAGGGTTGGCCTGCTCCAATTGTAATAGGTTTATACATTGTGTGTGATGTTTAACAGTATTTTTTTTATACAACATGTGCTAACATGTTGACTTTTTCCACATTTTGTTACGTTACACCCTTATTCTGAAATGTATTTTAAAAAGTCTCAATCAACACAAAATACCCCATAATGACAATGCAAAAACTTTTATTTATTTTTTGGCAAAAAATGTATAAATGAAATATCACATTTACATAAGTATTCAGACCCTTTACACAGTACTTTGTTGAAGCACCTTTGGCAGCGATTACAGCCTCAAGTCTTCTTGGGAATGACGCTACAAGCTTGGCACACCTGGATTTGGGGAGTTTCTCCCATTCTTCTATGCAGATCCTTTCAAGCTCTGTCAGGTTGGATGGGGAGCGTCGCTGCACAGCTATTTTCAGGTCTCTCTAGAGATGTTCGATCGGGTTCAAGTCCGGGCTCTGGCTGGGCCACTTAAGGACATTCAGAGACTTGTCCCAAATCGACTCACTCCTGCGATGTCTTGGCTGTGGTTTAGGGTCATTGTCCTGTTGGAAGGTGAACTTTCACCCCAGTCTGGGGTCCTGAGCGCTCTGGAGCAGGTTTTCCTCAAGGATCTTTCTGTACTTTGCTTTGTCCATCTTTCCCTCGATCCTGACTAGTCTCCCAGTCCTTGCCACTAAAAAACATCCCCACAGCAGGATGCTGCCACCGTTGGGATGGTGTCAGGTTTCCTCCAGATGTGACGCTTGGCATTCAGGCCATAGTTCAATCTTGGTTTCATCCGACCAGAGAATCTTGTTCCTCATGGTCTGAGAGTCCTTTAGGTGCCTTTTGGCAAACTCAGAGCGTGCTGTCATGTGCCTTTTAGTGAGGAGTGGCTTCCGTCTGGCAACTCTACCATAAAGCCCTACAGACATTTCCTTCGACCTCATGGTTTGGTTTTTATTCTGACATGTACTGTCAACTGTGGGACCTTATGTATAGACAGGTGTGTGCCTTTCCAAATCATGTCCAATCAATTAAATTTACCACAGGTGGACTCCAATCATGTTGTAGAAACATCTCAATGATGATCAATGGAAAAAGGATGCACCTGAGCTCAATTTCGAGTCTGATAGCAAAGTTTCTGAATAGTTATGTAAATAATGTATTTCTGTTTTTTATGTTTAATAAATTTGCCAAAAATGTCCAAAAAACATTTTTTTCACATTGTCATTATTAGGTATTGTGTGGAGATTGAGGAGGAAAAATGTAATTCAATCAATTCAAGGCTGTAACGTAGCAAAATGTGGAAAAAGTCAAGGGGTCTGAATACTTTCCGAATGCACTCTAGATAGGCCTACCTATGTTAGCACATATTGTATGGAAAAAATCCTGATGGTATACACAGTTGTTTTGTGAGAAGGTGTTAAAGTTCACAGTTAGCTGAAAAGTACCAGTGGCTTGCCTTGGGCCCAAAGTGAGAGCAGGTCCGCTGGAACCATGGCCCAGTGAGACACAGGTGCCGGCCCTCGTAGATGGAAACAGAAAACTCTGATATGGAAATGCGCCATTAGTCTCTTGGGACCTCTCTGCAAACAGAGGCTTTCACAGCTTTACATATCTGAGGACAGAAAACATCACAAAGACACAGGCTTCATTATTCTCAAATTAGACATTACTGAATATTATGTTGCTATTATCTCTCTGTCCTCATAGTTTTCCTCTAGGGACTGGAACTGGAGAATCTTTTCATAATGTCCTCGCCACAAAATGACCTGCCCTGTCCGGTAGTCTACACTCTCCCTTTACTGACAGCTGGGGCTGCAATTTCACCCTCTTCCATGGCTGTTATCTACAAATGCATTTGGAGACTGTGTTTTTAATTTACAATGATTACATCCATATTTCCAGCTAATAGAAAGCTAGCTTCCTGATTACATTTAATTCCCTTAGCTAAACAGTGTGTAAAGCAGAGTGGTCACCAATGCATTCTCCAAGGCATTCCATGTGGATCACCAAACATTTCTGTAAAAAATACAAAGATAAAGCCTTGCGTGCATATTTTTTTTTATTTGTTTCGCGCTGTTGGTGGTAGGTGCACTTTATTCAGCAGCCCTTGTGCCAGAAAGGCAAAGTGTTCCCATTTTGAACCATTTCATTTGTCTGAAGATAGATTAAAACAAGTGCACCTATAGGCCTACCGCAGGCCAATCAGATAGCTCTTGACTCAGAAAGGTTGGTGACCACTTATGAAAAGTGGTGTAAAGTTAGCTAACTAGATAGCGCCTCAGTTGAGTTAGCCTACAAAGTGGCCTACTACTAGTACTGAAATAAATAAATACATTTTCATAACGTATTTACTTACTTGAGTAGGTTCTCCCACTGCCTCTGTTTTTTGGGTCCTTGCCAAAACAAAATAATGGGCAATCTTCAAGATATTTCCAGTGGTAGCAAGGCGTAGCCATGTGGACGACTGGGCAAAACGTGTGTATGTCACCAGAGCGTTTTAGAATGTGTTGTGACGTTTGACTTTACTAGCGTAATCCACTTTCAGTTTCAATAAATATAAGTCTGTCGGCCACACTTGATAACTTGAAAACTAGCACTTGAAACCAGCATACGCAACAACTCTCCACAAAATGTGGCCTACCCCAACACACAGCACCCATTCAACAGGGCTATGGGGGAGGGATCTTGAACTGTAACATCCAATCAGAATCTTGCCCCTGGGAGCCATGGCCCATTCAAATCATTTTTGCAATACAAAAATTATCCAGACCTTCAAGGGAGGCGTGACAACGATGTGATTTCGAAGGTATGGCAATGCGAGACTATACTCATAGCAATCCCTCATTGCCCAATCAGAAGATGCTTCATAGCAGGGTGCTCATATCAGATTTCTTGATCCAACATCCTCTCTCTCTGTATCTCTTACAGTCAGTAGACATGGAGGATGGGAAGCCTGATCTGCTGATAGTCAAAGAGGAGACAATAGAAGACGGACCAGAGAGCATTGACCTGCTGAGTGGACTAACGATGGGAGAGCAAGGTAAGGAATAAATACATATAGCCTACATACAGTAATAGATCTTCATTGGGAATAGTGATGCACCTGGGAATTTGTCTGAATTTTCATCATTCATAAAATGAAATCAATACAACCTATGTTTACATCCAAAAACACACATTATACTGTATAAACTTGACCTGGTAATTAACAAAAAAAACTTCACATGTAGAGTTTTCTCTGCCATGTTTGTAAAGTCTATTTTGTAACCTCTTTCTTTAGGTGAGTGGCTGGAGGCTAACAGAGGAGACTGGACGGCCATCTTGGATTCCCAGACCCAGACAGGTGCAGCCAAGGGCCCGGGGGATGACATCACTGAGCAGGCCAGGACCAGAGGCCACATAGTGGAGGTCAGTGGATGGGTCAGCATCCTCAACTCTGGGCTGGGGAACAACACTGTTAACCACAACCAGAAACAGACTGATGAACATAAAACAACAACCGAACTTAGTCTCCATGACGACAGACTAGCTGAGACCAGGGCGAGGTGTAGATTTAGTCTGGGGGGACAGGGAGGTGTCCGTATGCAGCGAAAGAGAACAGACACAGACTGGGCTAGCCGTCCTGATTCTATAGTTGTGATTCAGAGAGACTGATGGTGCCTCAGGTTAACCCCCTAACAGGTGCTGCCTTCAGCCTGCCTTCTATAGGATCTATCAACTGGAACATGGACCCTGTGACAACACAGACACTCCCTGGCCTTCGTCCTCCTCACACTCTCCTAATGTTAAACCAGACCTCAGACCATGCCAGTGCCTCAACAGTAAATGGCTACACAAGCCCACTGACAAATTACAGTAGTAGTAACGCTATCAGTAGATCTGGTGGCAAAGAGAAGCTCTTCCTGTGTTCATTCTGTCGGAAAGTCTTCCGTTTGCCCAAACAGGTGGAGATCCACCAGAGGATGCACATGGGACAAATAGTTTGACTGCCATCTTTACCGTGCCAGTTTCTCCCATTTGTCCAGCCTGAAGAGGCACCAGAGAGTCCACACAGGGGAGAAATCCTACAGCTGCCCCCAGTCTGAGAAGAGGTTCTCCCACCAGCCCCATCTGAAGATACACCTGAAAGTCCACACGGGAGAAAGATCATTCGCCTGTACACACTACTGGGAAGAGTTTCTCAGAGAGGAGCTACCTCAGAATAGACCAGTAAAAAATGCATACGGCCCATGATTAGTAATAATAATAATATATTTATTTACAGTTGAAGTCGGAAGTTTAACTACACCTTAGCAAAATACATTTAAACTCAATTTGTCACAATTCCTGACATTTAATCCTAGTAAAAATTCCCTGTCTTAGTCAGTTAGGATCACCACTTTATTTTAAGAATGTGAAATGTCAGAATAACAGTAAAGAATGATTTATTTCAGCTTTTATTTCTTTCYTCACATTCCCAGTGGGTCAGAAGTTTACATACACTCAATTTGTATTTGGCAGCATTGCCTTTAAATTGTTCAACTTGGGTCAAACGTTTCGGGTAGCCTTCCACAAGCTTCCCACAATAAGTTGGGTGAATTTTGGCCCATTCCTCCTGACAATGCTGGTGTAACTGAGTCAGGTTTGTAGGCCTCCTTGCTCGCGCATGCTTTTTCAGTTCTGCCCACAAATGTTCTATGGGATTGAGGTCAGGGCTTTGTGATGGCCACTCCAATACCTTGACTTTGTTGTCCTTAAGCCATTTTGCCACTATGCTTGGGGTCATTGTCCATTTGGAAGACCCATTTGCAACCAAGCTTTAACTTCCTGACTGATGTCCTGAGATGTTGCTTCAATATATCCACATAATTTTCCTCTTCATGATGCCATCTATTTTGTGAATTGCACCAGTCCCTCCTGCAGCAAAGCACCCCCACAACATGATGCTGCCACACCCGTGCTTCACGGTTGGGATGGTGTTCTTCGGCTTGCAAGCCTCCCCCTTTTTTCCTCCAAACATAACGATGGTCATTATGACCAAACAGTTCTATTTTTGTTTCATCAGACCAGAGGACATTTCTCCAAAAAGTACGATATTTGTCCCCATGTGCAGTTGCAAACCGTAGTCTGGCTTCTTCCTTGCTGAGCGGCCTTTCAGGTTATGTCGATATAGGACTCGTTTTACTGTGGATATAGATACTTTTGTACCTGTTTCCTCCAGCATCTTCACAAGGTCCTTTGCTGTAGTTCTGGGATTGATTTGCACTTCTCGCACCAAAGTACGTTCATCTCTAGCTCCTTCCTGAGCGGTATGACAGCTGAGTGGTCCCATGGTGTTTATACTTGCGTACTATGGTTTGTACAGATGACCGTGGCACCTTCAGGCATTTGGAAATAGCTCCCAAGGATGAACCAGACTTGTGGAGGTCTACAATTTTTTTTCTGAGGTCTTGGCTGATTTCTTTTGATTTTCCCATGATGTCAAGCAAAGAGGCATTGAGTTTGAAGGTAGGCCTTGAAATACATCCACAGATACACCTCCAATTGACTCAAATGATGTCAATTAGCCTATCAGAAGCTTCTAAAGCCATGACAGCATTTTCTAGACTMTTCCAAGCTGTTTAAAGGCACAGTCAACTTACTGTATGTAAACTTCTGACCCACTGGAATTGTGATACAGTGAATTATAAGTGAAATAATCTGTCTGTAAACAATTGTTTTGAAAAATGACTTGTCATGCACAAAGTAGATGTCCTAACCGACTTGCCAAAACTATAGTTTGTTAACAAGAAATGTGTGGAGTGGTTGAAAAACAAGTTTTAATGACTCCAACCTAAGTGTATGTAAACTTCCGACTTCAACTGTATATAGTGCTTTTCATATAGAATCTCTCACCTAAAAAAAATAAGGGAGCTGGCAGTTGATAGGAGAGGGTCTTCCACAGCTAGATGATGATGCAGTTCAGTAAAGGTGTAGCTTGATTGGAGGCAGCGTTGATGGTACAGCCAGGGAGGGAGACACATCAGTCAGACAGGCCCGGAGCTTTATCAGGCACATCTGTCTCTGCAGTTCACAGCTCCTCCTCCTCCTCTGTAGGTAGGCTGGAACATCCACCACCGAATGTGTAGCCCCCACCTGGGTGATGCTTCGGCAGCAGTAAGTGCCTGGAGGCCACCACACCTGGTGGGGGCTACACATTCGGTGGTGGATGTTCCAGCCTACCTACAGAGGAGGAGGAGGAGCTGTGAACTGCAGAGACAGATGTGCCTGATAAAGCTCCGGGCCTGTCTGATTGATGTGTCTCTCCTACTAGACCACCCTCTGTCATCCCCTCACACCACAGTCCACATCTTTCTATTTTTCTAAACTGACGAAATGTAATCATCATTTGTATGGGGTATGGTGGCCATTGGCTCAACTTACCCCATGGCCATTGGCTCAACTTACCCCATGGCCATTGGCTCAACTTACCCCAAGGCATACATTTTGACTATTATTAGCCCAAATGGCTCCAAGGATGCACTTTCATGCCATGTTTAGGACCTCATATTGAAGCTTATAGAGACCCCAACTGATGTATAAAACAATCTTAAAACGATCTACTTTGGTTTACATACAAGCGTCATGAAACTTACAACAATAAATGAATTTGACTTTGTGAAAATCTATTTATTTTTAATTTATTTTTTAGCTAACTTGCTTACCACTTTTTCCATGTGGTTTCTTCCTTCACAGACTCCATGAAATAATGGTTAGTGCTATCTGGAATCCTTTGGACTTCCCTACCCTAAACCCTAACCGTACACATTTTAAATTTCAACTTTAATGGGGTAACGTCAGATTTGGGACTTCCAAAGGATTTAAGATAGCATGGACCATGAAATGATGACCTCTTCCTAAATATTTGGTCACATGATTCATTTTGTGTTTGGTTTCTTAGAAACAAGGTGTGGGTCAACTAACCCTTTGTCTCAACTTACCCCACTCTCCCCTACTTCAGTTCTTTATGTAAGTGTATGACCATTTGAAACTATGTTTAAATTAAATACAAAATTGACTCTGTGCTGACTGACAAAATAAAAATTCTGGGACTGAGTTTCCCTTATCTCAGTCAAACCAAAACATTATACTTCATTCTTGAATCAACACACATGGCCATTTTTTATAATAAACTCCAATGGCTCCATATTGTTACGTACTTGAATCACAGTGTTAGAGATGGACTTAACTGTGGTAAACATTTTATAATGTCATGTTTCTGTGTGTACAGGAAATCATTTATTATTTAAACCTTTAAGCTTTTCTGTTGTATTTGTGTTTGCAGTCTGCAGTCCATGAAGACCTGCTGATATCCGGTATTGCTTGCGGGAGAGACTGGACCTCTGAAGTGACTGATCACAAACCCTGGCCCCGGATCAGAACTCTGGATCAGGAGCCGTCGCTCTTCCTTCCTGAGTCGGAACCGGGACCGAACCACGAGGGACGGAGACTCCACCACACAGAACACAACCAGTGGACAGGTGGACTGAACAACCTCAGTCCTGGTGGTCATCAGAGAGACAGAGGCTCCAGTCAGGGATCCAGTCTGCAGCCCAGACCCTTCTCTTCACAGTCTCAGTGCAGGGATGAAGCAGGGCCTGGGGCTGATAGAGATAGACCCTCCTGTTCCTATGATACAAACACCACAGTATCCATGATGAACAGAGCAGGTCACCCTGGGCTTCAGCCTTCACAGAGAGTGGTGAGCGACCCCCCTGGTGGTAGTCTATCAGCAAGTCTGTCTTCTCCTTCAGGGTCTTGTCTAATGCCTGGTGACTGGGTTCATAGAAAGCCTGGACCTGGGTCTAGCTTTCCTCAGTTACCTCATGGTTACCCCACCAATACAGACAGGTTCAGGATGGGCGTTCACCACAAGAAGCACCTAGCCTATAGCACAGCACACAATCCCAACAACACCCAAACAATGGCTCAAGGAGGGAGCTCAAAGACTAACCACCTGAGGGTGGTGGCTCCTGCTTCTACCTCCTCTGGAGTCATTGGGTCACAACGTGGAAGGCCGAGCATTAGGACGGACGATGACAAGCCGTACGTCTGCCCCACGTGTGGGAAGCGTTTTGCTAAAGCAAACTATGTGAAGGAGCACCAGACCGTTCACACCAAGGAGAGGCCCTTCAAGTGCAAACTATGTTACAAGAGCTTCTCCTTCCTGAGTAACCTCATCAGACATAGGAGTGTCCACAACGGGGAGAAATCGTAGCAGTGTGGTTTGAGATGTACACAGGGGATATCTGGGAACCATTCTTTAGCTGACATTTTTGAAAACACAGTATAAGTGGAAGGCCCCTCCAAACCCCCAGAATAAAAAAGAATATATGAATATTAATATTTTTTATGATTGGTWTACACCCACACCATTTTTTTATGTTTTTATTTAAATTAACATTTATTTAACTAGGCAAGTCAGTTAAGAACAAATTCTTATTTACAATGAAGGCCTACACCGGCCAAACCCGGATGACGCTGGACAAATTGTGCACCCTCCTTATGGGACTCCCAATCACGGCCGTTTGTGATACAGACTGGATTCGAACTGTACTGTGTCTGTAGTGACACCATTCTGTTGTTAGGGTATGCCCAACCATTCCAACACAGAAAAGCTACTTTTTAATTAATCACTCATATTGTAATTATATGTCAATGATCAGCTAGGGGAAAATCTGATTTTCAACATTTTGATGCCATATTTATAATTATATAAAATATATGCAACAAATTTTCCATGAACTTGTTTCTGTGCCAATGCACCACACAACCAATAAACAAAGCATATCGATTTCAGGCACTAAAATATCATGGTTTGCGTTTTCAACACCACAATAAATAGACTATGTCAATCTCGACAAACAGAAAATACATCCCTCCCTACCTTGTAGGCTTACCCAGTATCGAAGGCTTGACAATCTCTGAATGTCATTAAACTTTTTGGTGTTTTGTAACCGATGTCTCTTTCCATTGATCAATTGGCCACTGCACAGTTTGGATTGATCGATTTTATTTGTCAGTTTAAAAAATACAAATATTTTTTAAAGTGACCAGGATTGCACAATAAAGTCTGGACTTATTTCCATTGTGGTCGCTATTTTCTACATAAATACTTCCACTACATGACCAAAAGTATGTGGACACCTGCTCATCGAACATCTCATTCCAAAATCATGGGCATTAATATGCAGTTGGTCTTTGCTACTTTGCTACTATAACAGCCTCCACTCTTCTGGGAAGGCTTTCCACTAGATGTTGGAACATTGCTGTGGGGACTTGCTTCCATTCAGCCACAAGACCATTAGTTTGGCAATTAGGCCTGGCTTGCAGTCGGCATTCCAATTCATCCCAAAGGTGTTCGATGGGGTTGAGGTCAGGGCTCAGTGAAGGCCAGTCAAGTTCTTCCACATCGATCTCGATGAAATATTTGTGTATGGACCTCACTTTGTGCACAGGGTCATTGTCATGCTGAAACAGGAAAGGGCCTTCCCCAAACTGTTGCCACAAAGTTGGAAGCACAGAATCGTCTAGAATTTCATTGTATGCTGAAGCGTTCTCCTGTGGATTTGGCTATTTCAGTCACACTCGTTGCTGATGGGTGTATACAATCGAGCACACAGCCATCCGACAAAACCAGATTCGTCCGTCGGACTGCCAGATGATGAAGCGCGATTTATCACTCCAGAGAATGTTTTCACTGCTCCAGAGTCCAATGGTGGCAAGCTTTACACCACTCAAGCCCATGCTTGGCATTGCGCATGGTGATCTTAGGTTTGTGCGCGGCTGCTTGGCCATGGAAACCCATTTCATAAAGCTCCCGATGAACAGTTCTTGTGCTGACGTTTCTTCCAGAGGCAGTTTGGAACTAGGTAGTGAGTGTTGCAAAAGAGGACAGACAATTCTTACGCACTTCAGCACTCGGTGGTCCTGTCCTGTGAGCTTGTGTGGCCTACCACTTCACTACTGAGCTTGTTGTTGCTCCTTATTGCTTCACAATAACAGCATGTACAGTTGACCGGAGCAGCTCTAGCAGGGCAGAAATTTGACAAACTACCTTGTTGGAAAGGTGGCATCCTATGACGGTACCATGTTGAAAGTCACTGACCTCTTCAGTAAGGCCATTCTACTGCCAATGTTTGTCTATGGAGATTGCATGGCGGTGCGCTCGATTTTATACACCCGTCAGCAACGGGTGTGACTGAAATAGCCAAATCCACTAATTTGAAGGGGTCTCCACGTACTTTTCTATATACTGTATACGATTACATAGATAGACACATTACAGAGAGAGATGAAAAAATTTTCAACCTCCAGATGAGATTGAGGGGGGAGTTTAAGTACAATTCTTACAAGCTTTTTTGGCTGGTAGCTTATTCTTTAGATATTTGGGGCTGCTGGTGAACCATGATGTGCAAGCATAATCAAAGTGAGACTGGATTAGCGCACTTGCCTGTCTTTAGGGTGTCTATAGCTAGGTTTCCATCCAATTGGTGACAGCTTTTCATGTGAATATTCTAAAATCTTCATAAAAACAATATGCCATTTCAGAGTTTCCTTTAGGAAAATGACAGGGAATATTTTTATTTACTGGACATTTGAGAAATTTGACGGACATCCATATGCATTCAGATCCAACCTGGTGCAGGCAGCGCCAATAAAAGACGAGGGATGTTGGTCAAACACAAGGAATAGTGTTTTTGTAATTTGTTATAAGCTGTTTTTAAAAACAGCCTATAACAAATTACACAGTGGGTGGGTAGAAGACCCAGGCATACATACACTTAGGTTGGAGTCATAAAAACTATTTTTTCAACCACTCCACAAATTTCTTGTTAACAAACTATAGTTTCGGCAAGTCAGTTAGGACATCTACTTTGTGCATGACACAAGTAATTTTTCCAACAATTGTTTAAAGACTGATTATTTCACTTATAATTCACTGTATCACAATTCCAGTGGTTCAGAAGTTTACATACACTAAGTTGACTGTGCCTTTAAACAGCTTGGAAAATTCCAGAAAATTATGTCATGGCTTTAGAAGCTTCTGATAGGCTAATTGACATCATTTGAGTCAATTGGAGTTGTGAAAAACTGAGTTTAAATGTATTTGGCTAAGGTGTATGTAAACTTCTGACTTCAACTGTATATTGAAGAAAATCTTATGCCTAATCCAAGAGATATAGAGATATGCCGGTGTTATGCTGATATACACATATAGACGTACAGAAGGAGGGTCATTTGTTCATTTTCGATCGAAATATTTTTTATAAAGATAAGCATTATATTGTTAGGTTATAGGAGTAACTCTGGTAAGCCTGAAATAGTCTTCCTCACCTAAAGTGCAACTGTCGGAGTCAGTTGGAACGCCGGGGCGCATTGCCTTCATATCATAGGCCTGCAGTAGCTAAATCTTAATAATAGCCACCATACCAGACCTTCACAAACGTTTATAAAATTATTAGCATAATATCTAAAGTAAGTCAAGCCATTTTTATAGGGAAAATACGATCAGAAGAGTAAATGTAAACCAGGGGAAAAAACGCACTACCCTCCCCTGTGCCAATTTTTTTTTTAAACATACAACCCTCCCCTATTTTGGACCACCCCTCCCTCCAGTAAATATCGATCAGGACCTTATTCTAAAGATCCATTTTGGGCCAAAAAAACACTAAAATAACGGCTTTAAACTGTCTAACTAATCAATGCACCATAACACCAGGTCATCTAATGCTTAAAAACAAAATGGATGAATAAGATATTTGGAAATAAACCGATTCTGAATATTGGGAGGGACACGTCCCCCCCATCCCCCGTGGCAATGTCGCCTATCCTGCGCAGAGTACTGGTTTAAGCAGTTCCATCCTCTCTAAATGTATTTTGAATGACTGAGGCTTACTTTTTTTTTTTTTTTTGTGGTTGATGTTGGTATACACCCACACGATTTCATTTATTTAATAGAACCTTTATTTAAGGCAAGTCAGTTAAAGATTTGTAGATTTTTTTTTTCAATTTTTCCCCCAATCCAGTAGTAGGCGGCAATACACCTTTTATGTCTGGATGTAGTCCACCCTAAAACCCCACCAAATAAGAATTAAACGGAAGTAAATAATGACCAAGACAAATATACACGTTAGCGTTTTTATTGTTGTTATTTAGACGTTTATTAACATCCTGGAACTCAAAATATGACTACCTTCACAGCATCACATACTTACCCCAGGTAACGTTAGTGTTTAATTCGCTTTGGAGACAGGACTTGGTTGATAGATGTTTGTTATCTAGTTAACGTTAACTCTTCGCTAACTAGCTGCTAACAATGGCTAATTTTAACGGTATGGTTTTTCACACTCAAATAGCCTCCATTATGGAGGTGCTGGCGAATGCCGCCGTGGCAGAGATCTGTAAAGTCGTAGACGACGACTATGCAGTGTTTCGTTTGGAAATTTCTCAAAGCCAAAAACAAAACAGGGCGTTGCGGAGGAAACTACAGCTACTGGAACGGGAGCGCGTCCTCCCCAGTCCTCCCAGTAGTGGAAAGATCATCGATCGATACAGAGGAATGGCAAGAGGTACATTTAGCAGAAGTCCGAGGCTGCAGGGTTTGTCGCCCCGTTCCCCTCTGTGTATGTGTGACTTTAGATGCATTAACCCAGCTTGGTTTCATAGACTAGACGTAACATTGTAAATGCAAATCCGAGACACTCAAAATTAGTATTAACTGTTATGTTTGGTATAGTTACATAAGACAGATGGTCGGGACGTATAATGCGAGTTTGAATTTCATCACGGACAACTTTAGCATTTTACCTAATTAGCAACTTTTCAACTACTTACTACTTTTTAGCAACTTTGCAACTACTTAGCATGTTAGCTAACCCTTCCCCTAACCCTACCCCTTTAACTTAACTCTAACCTTAACCCCTAGCCTAGCTAACGTTAGGCACCTAGATAGAATTCATAACATATCATACATTTAGCAAATTCGTAACATTACTGTAAGTTTAGCAAATTCGTAACGTATAATACAAATTGTAACATGTCATATGAAATGGGTGATGGACAGCCACAAATTAATCCATACCATACCATACAAAACGTAACATGTCATAATAAATGAAGTGTCTCAGAATTACATGCAGAATATTACAAAATCTCTGATATCAGGTTGGTTAACCACATAATGGTTGGTTATCCAGAATTGGGTCTGTCAGTTTTTTTGGGATAGTATGCAATAGAGGTCTACCGATTATGATTTTTCAACGCCGATACCGATTATTGTAGGACCAAAAAAAGCCGATACCGATTAATCGGTTGATTTAAAAAAATACAAAAAATACAAAAAATAATAATAATGACAATTACAACAATACTGAATGAACACTTATTTTAACTTAATATAATACATCAATAAAATCAATTTTAGCCTAAATGAAATAATGAAATATGTTCAATTTGGTTTAAATAATGCAAAAACAAAGTGTTGGAGAAGAAAGTAAAAGTGCAATATGTGCCATGTAAGGAAGCTAACGTTTAAGTTCCTTGCTCAGAACATGAGAACATATGAAAGCTGTGGCTCCTTTTAAAATGAGTCTTCAATATTCCCAGGTAAGAAGTTTTAGGTTGTAGTTATTATAGGAATTATAGGACTATTTCTCTCTATACCATTTGTATTTCATTAACTTTGACTATGGATGTTCTTATAGGCACTTTAGTGTTGCCAGTGTAACAGTATAGCTTCCGCCCTCTCCTCGCTCCTACCTGGGTTCGAACCAGGAACACATCGACAACAGCCACCCTCGAAGCAGCGTTACCCATGCAGAGCAAAGGGACAACCACTCCAAGTCTCAGAGCGAGTGACGTTTGAAACGCTATTAGCACGCACCCCGCTAACTAGCTAGCCATTTCACATCGGTTACACCAGCCTAATCTCGGGAGTTGATAGGCTTGAAGCATAAACAGTGCAATGCTTGAAGCACAACAAAGAGCTGCTGTCAAAACGCACGAAAGTGCTGTTGAATGAATGCTTACGGCATTGCCTTGAATCGACCTCCGCTACCTACCCGCTCAGTCAGACTGCTCTATCAAATCATAGACTTAGTTATAACATAATAACACACAGAAAATACAAGCCTTAGGTCATTAATATGGTCGAATCCGGAAACTATCATCTCGAAAACAAGACGTTTATTCTTCAGTGAATACGGAACCGTTCCGTATTTTATCTAACGGGTGCATCCATAAGTCTAAATATTCCTGTTACATTGCACAACCTTCAATGTTATGTCATAATTACGGAAAATTCTGGCAAATTAGGCGGCCCAAACTGTTGCATATACACTGACTCTGCGTGCAATGAACGCAAGAGAAGTGACACAATTTCACCTGGTTAATATTGCCTGCTAASCTGGATTTCTTTTAGCTAAATATGCAGGTTTAAAAATATATACTTCTGTGTATTGATTTTAAGAAAGGCATTGATGGTTAGGTACACATTGGAGCAACGATACGCACCGCATCGATTATATGCAACGCAGGACACACTAGATAAACTAGTAATATCATCAACCATGTGTAGTTAACTAGTGATTATGATTGATTGATTTTTTATAAGATAAGTTTAATGCTAGCTAGCAACTTACCTTGGCTTCTTACTGCATTCGCGTAACAGGCAGGCTCCTCGCGGAGTGCAATGTAATCAGGTGGTTAGAGCATTGGACTAGTTAACTGTAAGGTTGCAAGATTGAATCCCCCGAGCTGACAAGGTAAAAATCTGTCGTTCTGCCCCTGAACGAGGCAGTTAACCCACCGTTCCTAGGCCGTCATTGAAAATAAGAATGTGTTCTTAACTGACTTGCCTAGTTAAATAAAGATGAATAAAGGTGTAAAAAATATATATATTTTTTTTAAATCGGCCAATTCGGTGTCCAAAAATACCGATTTCCGATTGTTATGAAAACTTGAAATCGGCCCTAATTAATCGGCCATTCCGATTAATCGGTCGACCTCTAGTATGCAATAATTCCGCTGATTACTTAGCTATCTTGCACAATATCATATTCTAATCAGATTCATGATTTAGTACATTTCTTATTATTTACTCAATTAAAACAATGTGATGCATGGAACATAATCAATTGATCTATAAATAGTATATCAAGAAGTTATGCGAAGTGTTATCTTACATCCTTGCCAATTCTAGACAGTGTCAAAACAGTCAACAGTGTAAAATGTACCATTGAGCATTAACAGTACATAACTTAACCACCTCTTTTCCCCCAATCACTCTCTCGGTTGAAGGACATCTCACTGGAGGCCACAGGAGCTTTGTGAAGCCAGTGGGACACAATACATGGAGAGGTGACCAACCAATCACTGTTGATGAGGGGAGTGGAACCTCAACCCAGCATGTTATCATGGTAGAGGTTAGTGTAACATAGAAAGTTACAGTACATCAAATGTAGCCTGTTTATTTCAGAAAGACTTCCTTCAGCTATTCATGTACATCCATATTTATCTGCCATAGAGGAGATTGTGAGACTTCCCTATGACATTGTTATCCAATTTAACTCATGTACCGGTTAAATAACCGCTTCTCTTCTTGTGTCAGCCAGCAGATGCAGAGACTGCAGGTCCTGGGGTCAAGCAGGAGAGGTCTGAAGGAGAGGAGGACTCACAGCACAGCCGAGACATCCAGACTGGAGCGGCAGGAGAGCCCCCTGTAGCCACGGAGGACCCCCCACCCTCCCCGGCGCAGCCCAGGATCCGACGCAGCATCACGGAGGTCAATGGAACGCTGAACGCTGTCCTCAAGTCAGAGACAGACACCAAGATTTTAACTGTAACACACAGGCTCTTACACACAGGATCTGACCACAGATCAGACCCAGAGAGATTGGGGCCGGGGAGACTGGGCTGTCCTCCTGCTCCCGGCTCAGAGTATTTACCGGTATTTCACCAGAGCCAGAAGACTGTTCATTCCCGTGCTGATGGTGACACGTTAGACACTGGTGGTGATGATCTGTCTTGTTCTTACACTACAGAGATGGACCCTGGCAACATATCCTTGGGTTTAGAGACACAGACTGATCTGTCTAGAGGGGACTGGAACCAGTACAATAGTAGTGTATACTCTGAAGGGTGCCTAGATAAGAAAGGGGAGGATCTGGTTGTAGAGGAAGTGACTGTGAAAGTGGAGGGCGACATTCCTCCCACATGGAATGCAGATAGTCACCTAGGAGATGGACACTCACAGGGCAGAGATTTCTTAGATTACAGGGAAAGTATAGAGACAAATCTTAATGTCGCGACCCACTCCCCTTTACACTCGTTCAGGGATTGCGACCTACTGTCCACATCGATGGGGCCTTCAGATTCACACAGAAGCATCCTTTTTGATCAGGAATTGAACTCAAATGACAGGGCTAGAGCCCAGGCTCAGGGAGGGGGAGCCACATCAGGCAGTAGTAAAGAGAAACGGTTCCTCTGCATGTTCTGTAACAAAGGCTTCAGCTGCCCCCAGAAGGTGGAGATCCACCAGAGGGTCCACACAGGGGAGAAGCCCTTCAGCTGTACCAAGTGTCACATGCGCTTCACCGAGGCTGGCAACTTGAAGAGGCACCAGAGGGTCCACACAGGGGAAAAACCCTTCAGCTGTACCCAGTGTCACATGCGCTTCGCCCAGGCTGGAGACCTGAAGAGGCACCAGAGGGTCCACACAGGGGAGAAACCCTACAGCTGCCCCCAATGTGAGAAGAGGTTCTCCCAACAGCAGCAGCTGAAGATGCACCTGAAGGTCCACGTGTGAGAAAGGCCTTTCGCCTGTACGCACTGCAGGAAGAGGTTCTCAGTATGGAGCTACCTCAGGATACAACAGCAGAAAAAACATTCTACTCCATAACATAGAAAGTAACCATTCCACTCAATAGCTTATGATGTTCAGATCAAAACCTGCATTGGACTCAGTGAGATAAAGTAGATGCACAAAGTAAACAGCAGGAGTGGGTCAATTTCTACAACCGTGTTGAAGTGCAAGTTCCATTGTGGAATATATAAGGCATATACTGTATGAGCCTGAAGTCTGTTACATATTGTGTTTGTACTGTGTACGCTATATGTTCACAAATGCCTGTTTCATACTACTTTAATGAGAAAGTGAATGCAGTTGATCAAGTTCAGGCAGATTTTTAGTTGAGACCTGTATGTGTAGTTTTCATATGGTGTATGTAACACTTTTTTATGTTTAATAAACACAAAACATAATTTTTTATTCCAAAACTTTCATTGGGACTCTCTAGTATATATCACATCTGAACTCACTATTCTGCATACTCCCAATAGTTCTTTATAACCAATATACACTTACCCACACATTAGAGTTGAGCGTTATGGACAAAAATCCATATCGAGATAAATTACCTGAATTGATGCGATTACTATAAATAGAACAATACGTTTATAACAATGTGCACCACAGTTAAAAAATATATAATTTAAACTACTACTACTAGTTCAATGGTTGAAGCCATCAATTGTCCCGTTAACCAACAGCTTCTACCCCCAAGCCATGACTCCTGAACAGCTAATCAAAGGGCTACCCAGAACCCACTTTTACGCTGCTGCTACTCTCTGTTTATTATCTATGCATAGTCACTTTAGAAAACTTATTTCATTTCAATCTTCACATTTCATAGGCTACTTATTGTAATGAATGATATGCCTATCAGCCAAATGCCTGCGATAAGTGATCGGTATTGTCGGTTTGTCTACAATTTCAGTTTAGCATCCCTGCTCTACCACACACTACTGTACACGTCAAAATAGTTTAGCCAGGTTTGTCTGAAGATGACATAGCTGACTCATATTTACATTTAGATTTGAGCTCTTATCCAGTGACTTACAGGGCGGCAGGTAGCCTAGTGGTTAGAGCGTTGGACTAGTAACCGAAAGGTTGCCAGATCGAATCCTCAAGCTGACAAGGTAAAAATCTGTTGTTCTGTCCCTGGGCAAGGCAGTTAACCCACTGTTCCTAGGCTGTCATTGAAAAATTCTTAACTGACTTGCCTAGTTAAATAAAAACAGTAGAGTCCATGCAGTTGCAGCCTTCACCTGCCTTTCCAGCTGTTTGGGAGATGGGACTCCTGTATCTCCCTGGTCTTGTGGCTTTGGAATTGTTCATATCCTAGACTGGCCACCCGCCAGGGTTTGAGAGCCCAGTCTACCCAACATTTTCCCGTAACCCTGATTTACCCACATCATATGATGAAATCATTCTGTAACTACAGTATAGGCCTCAAACGTAGTGGGGATGGGTAAGCACTCCATGTTGAAAGTGTATTTATTATCTGTATGTGTGTGTGTACAGTATGTACCTGAGGGAGTGTATGTCTGTGTAATCTGTATCACCTGTCTCTTCCAGGAGGAGGAGAGTCCAGAGGTGCTGCTGGTGTAGGAGGAGGGGTGTGAGGAGGGTCTGGGGAACCCCCATGGTGATGGAGGACAACCAGACTACACCTCCTCCTGAAGGTGTGGGACCATGCCTTTTGAATGATCAAACCATTAAAGAGTGCCAAGTAATCAAATCAACTAACATGTTTGCATTGTACTCATAGCAATTCCTCATTGCCCAATCAGAAGATGCTCCATAGCAGGGTGCTCATATCAGATGTCTTGATCCAACATCCTCTCACTCTGTATCTCTTACAGTCAATAGACATGGAGGATGGGAAGCCTGATCTGCTGCTGGTCAAAGCGGAGACGATAGAGGACGGATCAGAGCATTGAGTGGACTTAAGATGGGGGAGCAAGGTAAGGGAGAAATACTTATTTTCTACAAACAGTAATATATCTTCAATGGGAATAGTGATGCACCTGGCTTAATTTTCTTCATTCATAAAATGAAATCAATACAACTTATGTTTACATATAAAAACACAATGTATGAACTTGGCCAGGTAATTGACTCAAACTCCATATGTAGAGTTCTCGCTGCCATGTTTGTTGGCTGGAAGCTAACAGAGAAGACTGGGCGGCCATCTTGGATTCCCAGACTGGTGCAGCCAATGTCCCAGGGGACGACATCACCGAGCAGGTCAGGACTACAGGTGACATAGTGGAGGTCAGTGGATGGGACGGCATCCTCAACTCTGAGCTCGGGAACAACACTGTTAACCACAACCAGAAACAGACTATACTGTACTTCACGTTACGTGAATGTATGACTATTTTGGTTTAAATTAAATACAAAATTGACTCTGTGTTGACCGACTTGGCTATTTCCGTATCATTGCAGGGTTTCCCTGAGCTGAACCGATTTGTTAACAGAATAAATGTAACTAAATAGAATTAAAAATCCCCCCCAAATAATGATTTACCATAAACAATAAACAATAGTTATGCTGCAGTCTCCAAGAAAGGTTAAAATCTCACCTTTCTGGTAAAAATATTTATAAATTGCTGAATTTCGTGTCGTCTGAGATTCCCAAAGATTGGAAAGCAGCTACGGTCATCCCCCTCTTCAAAGGGGGGGACACTCTTGACCCAAACTGCTACAGACCTATATCTATCTATCCTACCCTGCCTTTCTAAGGTCTTTGAAAGCCAAGTCAACAAACAGATTACCGACCATTCGAATTCCACCATACCTTCTCCGCTATGCAATCTGGTTTCAGAGCTGGTCATGGGTGCACCTCAGCACGCTCAGGTCCTAAACGATATCTTAACCGCCATCGATAAGAACAATACTGTGCAGCCGTATTCATTGACCTGGCCAAGGCTTTCGACTCTGTCAATCACCACATCCTCATCGGCAGACTCGATAGCCTTGGTTTCTCAAATGATTGCCTTGCCTGGTTCACCACTACTTCTCTGATAGAGTTCGTGTGTCAAATCGGAGGGTCTGTTGTCCGGGCCTCTGGGAGTCTCTATGGGGGTGCCACAGGGTTCAATTCTTGGACCGACTCTCTTCTCTGTATACATCAATGATGTCGTTCTTGCTGCTGGCGAGTCTCTGATCCACCTCTACGCAGACGACACCATTCTGTATACTTCTGGCCCTCTTTGGACACTGTGTTAACAACCCTCCAGGCGAGCTTCAATGCCATACAACTCTCCTTCCGTGGCCTCCAATTGCTCTTAAATACAAGTAAAACTAAATGCATGCTCTTCAACCGATCGCTGCCTGCACCTGCCCGCCTGTCCAACTCACTACTCTGGACGGCTCTGACTTAGAATATGTGGACAAACTAAATACCTAGGTGTCTGGTTAGACTGTAAACTCTCCTTCCAGACTCACATCAAACATCTCCAATCCAAAGTTAAATCTAGAATTGGCTTCCTATTCCGCAACAAAGCATCCTTCACTCATGCTGCCAAACATACCCTTGTTAAACTGACCATCCTACAATCCTCGACTTCGGTGATGTCATTTACAAAAGCCCCAATACCTACTCAATAAATTGGATGCAGTCTATCACAGTGCCATCCGTTTTGTCACCAAAGCTCCATATACTACCCACCACTGCGACCTATACGCTCTCGTTGCTGGCCTTCGCTTCATACTCGTCGCCAAACCCACTGGCTCCAGGTCATCTACAAGACCCTGCTAGGTAAAAGTCCCCCTTATCTCAGCTCGCGGTGACATAGCAGCACCCACCTGTAGCACGCGCTCCAGCAGGTATATCTCTCTGGTCACCCCAAAACCAATTCTTCCTTTGGCCGCCTCTCCTTCCAGTTCTCTGCTGCCAATGACTGGAACGAACTACAAAATCTCTGAAACTGGAAACACTTATCTCCCTCACTAGCTTTAAGCACCAGCTGTCAGAGCAGCTCACAGATTACTGCACCTGTACATAGCCCATGTATAATTTAGCCCAAACAACTACCTCTTTCCCTACTGTATTTATTTATTTTGCTCCTTTGCACCCCATTATTTCTATCTCTACTTTGCACATTCTTCCACTGCAAATCTACCATTCCAGTGTTTTACTTGCTATATTGTATTTACTTC
This sequence comes from Salvelinus sp. IW2-2015, assembly GCF_002910315.2. Lineage (NCBI taxonomy): Eukaryota > Metazoa > Chordata > Actinopteri > Salmoniformes > Salmonidae > Salvelinus > Salvelinus sp. IW2-2015. The sequence goes on from NC_036853.1 coordinate 47,253,916, forward strand.
GCCATCATGGCCTTTTTTTGCCTTCACCTCCCTTATCTCACCTCACTTGCTCACATTGTATATAGACTTATTTTTCTATTGTATTATTGACTGGATGTTTGTTTTACTCCATGTGTATGTGTCGAACTGCTTTGTTTTATCTTGGCCAGGTCGCAATTGTAAATGAGAACTTGTTCTCAACTTGCCTACCTGGTTAAATAAAGGTGAAAAAAAAATAAAAAATAGTCACCTGTCAGCAGTCTATTGTTACTTGATGATGTTCACATTCAAATTACAATTCTATTCATGTACACACCTTTTGCTATATGAGTGATTGTTGGTCATTCCACTCGCAGGTATTTCTGGATCGAAGGGTGTCCGTCGGGTGACAATGGCACCTATTTTCACATTCTTCCCTTCCAGGAACTGCAGACTTCTGATCAGTCCTTCCTTCTCCATGCGGGTGCTGTTGCCAACTTCATTGCTCTAGAGAAGAAAAGGTTATGAAACTACTGCAAAGTATATCTACAGCTTTAGAACATAGATAATAAAATATGATTATATCTCACCTGAACAAGTTGGATGTCGGGTACTTTGTTAGTTTTAAGGCACATTTATGTATAGATTCCATATTTTGCAGTGACCTATAGGGGTGAGACGGTACACAGAGTTTACTCTACAAGGGCAAATAATAAAGAAATTGTGATATACAGTGAACTCCAAAAGTATTGAGAAAGTGGTGTACTTCAGTGTATTTATACTTGGGATCTCGCTATTAAACAAGCAAAGTTTTATTTTTTTAAATCGCTGGAGTCCGTATTAAATGGTTGTGATATTAAGTTTACACTTATGAACTACAAGCCTACAACGTTAGCTAGCTAACGTTACTGTTCTGCTTTCCATTGTCAGGTAATGTCTGCATTTATTTCTACGTCGTTATGCTTAAATGTTAGGTTTGCCTTGTTATTGTTTGGTATTAAGGAATGTTTCCTTTCTGTATTTGAGTCTACAAATGATCCATAAAGCCAACTCCTCTCATGGATCTATTGGACTACTATTTATGCTAGCTGTCAAACTGTACACCAGAAAACAGTGAGGACAACATCATGCTCATGGGTCTTTTTACATGGAAATGCAAATTTGTGTTTACAGTCTGCAGTATGAGGACCTGCTGATATCCGGTGTTGCCACTGAGGTATAATAACAACAGGAGACTGTGTCCAAGATGTCCAACAGGTTGTTTTCAAAGTGGCCGTTGTCGTGGAATTATTGTAATCAAAAGGAGACACTTTTACATTTATTCAAAACAATCAAACTTTATTATTTAATTACTGCAGTAATGGAGCTTGTCAACAAACCCCCCCCTAGGTGATTCGTTGAGAGCCCAACGACAAAAGATACCATGGCCTTTTACAGCAAAGACACACGCCCTTCAGTCTACATGACAAGCAACAGATGTATGGAATGGGTCACAAGGTTAAGATTTGTATGAAAGATACTTAGAATTCACAGCAGACAGTATCTGCTGTAAAAACGTATAATTGTGTAGAAACCAGGGTCTGGCCCCAAGCCATCTCTCCCTGGTACCTTCCAGTCAGGCACACAGACACTAATCATGCTATGGAATGTGGTCTTGTTAAGTTTATCACCAATCCATCGTAAATCCACTGTCAGTGTTAAATCTCCCAGAGGCTCACTTTCAGTGGAACACACCCAGATGAGTGTTCTAACAACCCCTTATTCTGTTGCATAAAACAACCATTTGATGCAATTACAGTATTATAACATAATCTTGCAATTTTGCTCTCACACCATCTATGAAATTGTCTTTCTGTGCTGGGCATCAGTACCGAAGCAAAACTGTAGGAGCAATCGAAATCGTGCTTCTAGACGCAACCCTGGCCCCTTGGGTTTTGCTGGCGGGTGAGACTGGACCTTTGAAGCGGCTGGTCACAAACCCTGGCCCCCGTGGAGCTGTTGCTTGTCTTTCCTGGGTTGGAACCAGGACCGAACCCGGGTCTAGCCTTACTCAGCTACCTCATGGTTACCCCACGAATACAGACATGGTCAGGATGGGCATTCACCACAATAGCTACCTAGCCTATAACACAGCACATAACCCCAACAACACCCAAGGGTAAATCCATTTGAATTCAATCACTTTTTAACAGCACCCATTTTGATTTTTAAAGAAACCTTCCATATATATTTTCCCATTGTAGAAGTGCTCATAAAATGACTTTTTGAACCTGTATGCCAAAACATTCAAGAGATAAAGGTGCTCAAAGTTGATCTATTTTGCATACCCCACCATACAATGAGACTTCCATGTTTTCATCACTGGAAAACATAAACGGTTGAGATTGATATAAAAAAAAATACTTCTCTTTTTTTCTTCACCTTAAACATCAATTATCTAAAAATGTGTGAACTCGTGATTTTAAAAAAATAGTATATTTTGTACCTTAGACCCTATTTTACATCATCTGATGTTTTTGTGTTGTGCCTGCCATTGATTGAGACACAACATGCACTTGAAAACAGGAATGGTTGTCATGATAAATGTACTAAAATGGGAATAAAATGTAAATGTCAACTTTCAAATGGTACCACAAAGACATCAGATGATGTTGACCTGAATGGGAATATATGTTGTTTTAAAATTACACTGTCAAACCTCCATAGGAAAGCTATTGAAATCATAGAAATACAGATAATAAAATAGACATGACCATTTAAGTTGACATTTGACTGTGGGTGAACCGGTGGCCATCTTTGTGGTAGTAATTAGAAGTTAAAACCAGTGAAATGTCACTAAATAATCTACGTAATCCCACAAAGTAATAATGTATCATGAGGGCCATAAACAATAACTAGTAATGCTGCATACTCCAAGAAATGTTGATCAAAACATCTGCTCCCACCGCTGTGAACGTCACAGAGCTCTAGCTTGGCTTCCTGAACTACTTCTTCTTCGGTGGAGTTTAACTGTGGTTGGCATCCAGTATGTTGCATTACCACCCCCAACTGGACTATAGCATAAATCCATTATCCTTTATTATCTTTTTTTTAAAACTAATAACTGACCCTACAGTTATTAAAAACCCACTACCCCATTCCACTACTTTGACCCTATCTGCTCCTGCATCATGCCAACGGCCTGGGAGGACGGGACACCACCACTCAACACACCCTGTAACTCTTCTGAAGTCAAATCTCATATACACAAGTACCTCTCTGCAGCTGCCACCACATCTTTTTTCTGTGATTAACATTCCATTTCTGTGGTAATCATTGCTATGAACGCTAAGAAGCCAGCCTTCCTGAAGCATATATCACTCGTTGGCCTACCCTTCTGTGCTGGCACAGATCTACTACTCACAGGGATCCTCTCAGGATTCCTCACCCTTGACCGATCCTCCTCTACTTTCTTCACTACCTCAGCATTCGACACCTTCTGCACTACTCTGACCATCCTCAACCTGCCTCTCTCGCACCGGACACGTCAGATCCCCAGAATCATGTGCACCCCTACAGTTGATACACAGAACTTTATCCACCGGAACTACACAATCCTCTGTCCCAGGCCCTCCTGGACACTTCCCACATCTAGGAATCTCCCTCCTACACACTGCTGTAACATGACCATAAACGTTGCACCTAAAACAACGTAGTGGATTCGGAAAAAAAACTCTAACAGGATAACTGATACATCCTAACATGAATTTGTCGGGTAAAGACTCTGATTCAAAAGGACTGACAGTGACCCCTCTGTTGTACCACGCTCACCACGAGTCTGCATCTTGCACCACGCTCACCACAGAGTCTGCATCTTGTACCACGCTCACCACCGAGTCTGCATCGCACCAAACGGCGGGCGTCACACCAGGAATCTTCAACTTAAATTTCTCTACACTCAACCCTGTTCCTAAGAGCAAAGCACGAAACAGATCTTGACCCAAGTTGCGTTACACGGAGCGCCCACTCCCCCTGGGCAGAAGAAACACAAACAAATATCACAAGTCCACTATAGGCTATCTTCACTGATTCAACTGCACCCAACTCCTTTCCCACCCACCTTGAAACCACAAAAGGATCTGCCAAAAGGATCCACTTTCTCCAAAAATGTCACTCCTGCTGGACCAGATTCTTCTTTATAATGTCCATCGATGCCAGGTTCGGGCTCCGAGCTCTTCACCACGCCTTCCACCTCACTTAACTCGGCTTCATTCACTTCCATTTTACCTCCAGAACTCGGTCTGTTGGACATCTTACTCTGTTTGTACTTGACCCAAGTCTTCTTTGACACCATCTCCCTTTTTAAAATCGCCATCGTCATCATATGCAACCTTTGCTTTCTTCATTCTCTTCAACCTCTTTTTCCTCTTCCATTCCTCCTCCGAAATACACCTTTCCATGTCCCTGTCCCAATATTCCTCTTCTCCCGGCTGTGCTAGCGGCCCGGTGGCATCTCGACAACTCCATCTCATAATTGTCCTGCTGGCCTCGGAAACGTGTCTTCTCCGGGCTCCGACATTTTGAAAGCATGAGCAATGCACAAACAAATTCAGAAATCTTGGTGCGTATTCTCTTGCTACTTCCTTTTTTTACCTGGAAAAAGCATCAAGACAGACATCTCTGGACACAAGCAAAAGTTAGCTAACTAACACTCACACATTCATGGAGTCAAACAGGCTGAGGACCAAATATCGGCTTTCTGAACTTGTTGGGAACTCGCCTTACATCTAATATGAACCTTGTCCTTTTATGACAAACAATGTGTTTTTTGTTTTAAATCTATAAATTATTTTCGATTACTTTGATAAAGTTGGCTATAAATCGATCTCTGAATGTCCTAGAGCAGTGGTTCCCAACCAGGGGTACAAGGACCCCTGGGGGTACTTGGCCTATCCACAGGGGTACTTTAGAAGACTCACGAGACCATAGACTTACTGGTAAAATGAACATGAGGGGGTACTTCAGGGGCACTCCGGGCAGAGCAATATTCAGTTGGTGGAACAATAACTGGAAAAGGTTGGGAACCACTGTGCTAGAGTGATGAAACCACTCTCCCCAGCTGCCAGTGGCTGTGACGTAGGGTTCAGCCAGGAGTTGATGGACAGTCAGAAGAGTGAATGAAATAGTAGGAAGGAGATCAGAGCTTTAAGTGGTGTCAGATTTCACATCCTACTTCACACAGGCGGAAGAGACACTGTATACTAATGTGTCAGTGAGAAGTAAGGCTACCGCTTTAAGAGGTTAACATTTCATGGACATTTCAAGATCGTGGACTTCAGGAAACAGCAGAGGGTGCACCCCCCTATCTACATCAAAGAGACCGCCGTGGAGAAGGTGGAAAGCTTCAAGTTCCTTGGCGTACACATCACTGACAAACTGACATGGACCACCCACACAGACAGTGTGGTGAACCTCAGGAGGCTAAAGAAATTTGGCTTGTCACCTAAAACCCTCAAACTTTTACAGATGCACAATTGAAAGCATCCTGTTGAGCTGTATCACCGCCTCGTACTGCAACTACACCGCCCGCAACCGCAAGGTTCTCCAGAGGGTGGTGCGGTCTGCCCAACACACTACCGAGGGCAAACTACCCGCCCTCCAGGACACCTACAGCACCCGATGTCACAGGAAGGCCAAAAAGATCATCAAAGACATCAACCATCCGAGCCACTGCCTGTTCACCCCGCTATCGTCCAGAAGGCGGGGTCAGTACAGGTGCATCAAAGCTGGGACCGAGAGACTGAAAAACAGCTTCTATCAAGGCCATCAGACTGTTAAACATCACTAGCACATTAGAGGCTGCTGCCTATAAGCATAGACTAGAAATCACTGGCCACTTTAAGGAATGGAACACTAGTCACTTAAATAATGCCACTTTAATAATGTTCACATATCTTGCATTACTCATATGTATATACTGTATTCTAAACTGTTATACGGTATCTTAGTCACTTAATAATGTTTACATATCTTGCATTACTCATCTCATATGTATATACTGTATTCTATACTATATCTTAGTCCGTTCCAATCTGACATCGCTTGTCCTTATGTACATAGTCTTAATTCATTCCTACTTTGATTTGTGTGTATTGGGTATATGTTGTGTAATTTGTTAGATAATACTTGTTAGATATAACTGCACTGTCGGAGCTAGAAGCACAAGCATTTCACTACACCCACAATAACATATGCTAATCACGTGTATGTGACGAATAGAATTTGATTTCTATTCAATTTAAATTTCAAATGGTGTATCAACTCAATTGCTGTGGTCTGAAGGAATAGGTCCATTCTATGAATTCTATTTTTATGATTGAAATGACACCCCCCCTGTATTCATGAGCATGTTGTCTCAACCGTTGGCGGGCACAATACAAAAACCTCAGATGATGAAATGTAGGTCTAAGCTACAACGTACACTACCGGTCAAAAGTTTTAGAACACCTACTTATAAAAATAAAAAAAATACATTGTAGAATAATAGTGAAGACATCAAAACGATGAAATAACACATAAGGAATCATGTAGTAAATTTTAGATTCTTCAAATAGCCACCCTTTGCCTTGATGACAGCTTTGCACACTCTTGGCATTCTCTCAACCAGCTTCACCTGGAATGCTTTTCCAACAGTCTTGAAGGAGTTCCCACATATGCTGAGTACTTGTTGGCTGCAGTCCTTCACTATGGGGTCCAACTCATCCCAAACCATCTCAATTTGGATGAGGTCGGGGGATTGTGGAGGCCAGGTCATCTGATGCAGCACTCCATCACTCTCCTTCTTGGTCAAATAGCCCTTACACAGCCTGGAGGTGTGTTGGGTCATTGTCCTGTTGAAAAACAAATGATAGTCCCACTAAGCGCAAACCAGATGGGATGGCGTATTGCTGCAGAATGCTGTGGTAGCCATGCTGGTTAAATCACTGACAGTGTCATTAGCAAAGCACCCCCACACCATAACACCTCCTCCTCCATGCTTTACGGTGGGAAATACACATGCAGAGATCAACCGTTCACCCACACCGCGTAACACAAAGACACGGTGGTTGGAACCAAAAATCTCAACTTTGGACTCCAGACCAAAGGACAAATTTACACCAGTCTAATGTCCATTGCTCGTGTTTCTTGGCCCATGCAAGTCTCTTCTTCTTGTTAGTGTCCTTTAGTAGTGGTTTCTTTGCAGCAATTCGACCATGAAGGCCTGATCCACGCAGTCTCCTCTGAACAGTTGATGTTGAGATGTGTCTGTTACTTGAACTCTGTGAAGCATTTATTTGGGCTGCAATTTCTGAGGCTGGTAACTCTAATGAACTTATCCTCTGCAGCAGAGGAAACTCTGGGTCTTCCATTCCTGTGGCGGTCCTCATGAGAGCCAGTTTCATCATAGCGCCTGATTGGTTTTGCGACTGTACTTGAAGAAACTTTAAAGTTCTTGAAATGTTCCATATTGACTGACCTTAATTTCTTAAAGTAATGATGGACTGTCGTTTCTCTCTGCTTATTTGAGCTGGTCTTGCCATAATATGGACTTGGTTTTTTACCAAATAGGGCTATCTTCTGTATACCCCCCCTTACCATGTCACAACACAACCGATTGGCTCAAACGCATTAAGAAGGAAAGAAATTCCACAAATTAACTTTTAAGAAGGCCCACCTGTTAATTAAAATGCGTTCCAGGTGACTACCTCATGAAGCTGGTTGAGAGAATGCCAACAGTGTGCAAAGCTGTCATCAAGGCAAAGGGTGGCTATTTGATTTGTTTAACACTTTTTTGGTTACTATATGATTCCATATGTGTTATTTCATAGTTTTGATGTCTTCACTATTATTCTACAATGTAGAAAATGTAAAAAAAATTAAGAAAAACCCTTGAAAGAGTAGGTGTTCTAAAACTTTTGACCGGTAGTGTATGCGAATATGAAAAAATTGAAGGTTAAGCGTTTCTAGGTAATTTAAGTTAAAGGTAAAAAATATATATATATTTATCTTACATATTATAGTTATCATGTGAAGTGTCTTGAGGTAAGAGGGTAATCAACCACATACCCCGCATTAACCCTTTGCTAACTTTTAATTTGAAACAGGCTTGTGTAAATACCTGTTTTTAGAGACTATAGAACTAGGCTAGAACAAGGACATATGAATATTTACCTTACTGAGGTGATGTAGATGGAATAAAATCGTTCTATTATTTTCTACCCTGTTCTTTCTAAACGAGTGTGCTCTGAGCTTGAAAGATACTGATCATAGGAGATTTGATGTGTAATGTACTAAGAAGGCGCATACCTTTTTCATTTAACCACACCCTTTGAACTATGATGCCAACCAATAAGATCCTTTCTCTTCAATTTAAAACGGAAGTGGGGTGTCTTGATTTATCTAGTTCTCTCTAAGTCATGACGCAGACACGGAAGAATGGGAAGGCACCAGGCTCAAACCTACATCTTCCGAATATATACCTGGTAATGGTGTTAAAGAATTAGCCTGACCAGGATGAAGTACCTGCGGCAACAGGTGTGGTAGAGACTTCCAACGTTTACTCTGAGAATCCTACCAGAGATGATTTTGGACCGGTAGGAGTGACCTTTTTTGGAAAAAGTGGATCCCTGCTATTCGGCCAGCCCATGTTGTTTCAAGCTATTTAAAAGGACAAACTGTGATCTGTCAAAGTTGGGGTGGAATTGTTATATATTTTTTTGCATCCTCCGTCCAGAGGCAGCGAGCGAACCACGTCACGCGCCTCTGGCATCAACCTGTATCATGCTTTGCTTTCTCAAAGGAGCGATCAATGGGGTAGTGTAGAGTAAAGGTGGCTCAAATAAAAAATAATATTCCTGGTGTTTGAGATGCGCGCCGTATGCTGAGACGTAGACCCTGTGGCAATGGCGCGACTGAGAATACCCTGTCTGTCTTGTTGAGCTTTGACACAGAGTTTCTACCTGGTAAGGTTAATATTTGCTATTCTGTGAGGGCCTATGTTCCGAACCCGCTACGGTGCTTTTGGTGCCAAGGATTCCGATATGTTGCAGCAGTGTGGAGATAGGGAGATCCTACGATGTGAGAAATGTACAGGAGGGCYTAGTCAGAGGGAGTGTAAAGTTGGGATAGAGAAAGCATTGTGTGTCAACTGTGGGGGCGCCCATGCAGCTGGGGATCAGAAGTGCCCTGTGAGATAGAGACAGGTTGAGATTGCCAAAGTTTGAGTGGGGCAGAAAGTTTTTGTGCTGAGGCAGTGAAGATAGTAGAGGATAGCCAAAGGGTGAGTAATTCGACTGGGAGCCCCCCAGCTCTGGTAGTGGATGGTGGCCTGGAGTAGGATCTGGTTGGGTTCAAGTAGTGGATTTTTGGGGTATAGTGGTATATACACTAAGTGTACAAAACATTAGGACACTGCTCTTTCCATGACATAGACTGACCAGATGAAAGCTATTATCCTGTAATAATGTCACCTGTTAAATCCACATAATCAGTGTAGATGAAGGGGAGGAGACAGGTTAAAGAAGGATTTTTAAGCCTTGAGACATTTGTGTGTGCCATTCAGAGGGTGAACGGGCAACACAAAAGATTTGTGTCTTTGGTAGTAGGTGTAAGGCACACCGGTTTGAGTGTGTCAAGAACCGCAACACTGCTGGGTTTTTCACACTCAACAGTTAACTGTGGGAATCAAGAATGGTCCACCACCCAAAGGCCATCCAGCGAACTTGACACGAATGTGGGAAGCATTGAAGTCAACATTGGACAGCATCCCTGTGGAACACTTTCAACACCTTGTCTTCCATGGCTGACAAATTGAGGCTGTTCTGAGGGCACAAGGGGGTGCAACTCAATATTGGGAAGGTGTTCCTAATGTTTTGTACACTCAGTGTATGTGTAGGGTTAGATGGTGCAATTGATTTGCCCTTCCCCCCCTTTTTTTGTGACAAAATGTGCAATTCACACTCCGATCTGTAAAACGCAGCAGCATTAGGCCACACAACATTGCTTCTAGACTGCCGGAAACGCATACGAAGAAGAAGGGAGTGAACAGTGACCAAGAAACAATTTCCACCTTAGCGTTTTTTTTGTATTTAGACGTTTATTAACAACCTGGAACTCATAATATGATTAATTTAACTGCACAYCATCGAATACTTACCCCATGTAGTGTTTAATTCGCACTAGAGACAGGACTTGGTTGATAGATGTTCTCTACGTAACGCTAGCTAGCTGCTAACAATGGCTAACTGTATGGTTTTTCACACACAAATAGCCTCCATCATGGAGGTGCTAGCGAATGCAGCCGTGGCAGAGATCTGTAAACTCGTGGACGACGACTATGCAGTGTTTCGTTTGGAAATAACTCAAAGCCGGAAAGAAAACAGGGTATTGCGGAGGAAACTACTGGAACTGAAGGTGGCACGGGAGCGCGCAGAGAGGACAATGCGAGAGCGCGTCCTCACCAGTCGTCCCAGTAGTGTCAAGATCCTCGACAGATACAGAGGAATTTCAAGAGGTACATTTAGCTGCGTGGCCTGTCGCGGATCATGTATAACGCAGTTACCGTCTGTGTTAAGATGTGTTACCCAGAATTGGTTATTTTGGATAGTTTTTGGATAGTATGCAATAATTCACCTGATTACTTAGTAATCTTGCATAAAGAGACAATATAATATACAAAACAAATGTATTGATTTACTGCATGGCTATTATTTACTCAAGGAAAACAATATGATGCATAATACATTGATCAGTACAATAAATGGTATATCAAGAAGTTATGAATAGTGTTACCTTACATCCTTGCCAATTGTAGACATTGTTAAGTGTACAATATAGCATTGACAGTAGCTAACCACGTCTTTGCCRCCAATCACTCTCTCAGGTGAAGGACATCTCACTGGAGGCCACAGAACTATTGTGAAGCCAGCGGGACACAATACATGGAGAGATGACCAACCAATCACTGTTGATGAGGGGAGTGGAACCTCAACCCAGCACATTATCATGATTGAGGTTGGTGTAATAGTGTTGCATTACAAATTATAATTACTTTGGAAATCAAATGTAGCCTGTTTGTTTCAGAAAGGCTACCCTCTGCTATTCACTTGCTTACATGTACATCCTCATTTATCTGCCATAGGGGAGCTTGTGAGACTTACCTACAACATTGTTATCTTCTTGTGTCAGTCTGCAGAGGCTGCAGGTCCTGGGGTCAAGCAGGAGAGGTCTGAAGGAGAGGACCCACGGCACAGCAGAGACATCCATACTGGAGTGTCTGGAGCGCCCCCTGTAGCCACAGAGGACCCCACTACCACCCCAGCGCATCCCAGCGCCCGACGCAGCATCACGGAGGTCAGTGGAACGCCGAACGCCGTCCTCAAGTCAGAGACCAAGACTTTAACTGTAACACACAGGCTCTTACACAAAGGATCTGACCACAGATCAGACCCAGAGAGATTGGGGCTGGGGAGACTGGGCTGTCCTCCTGCTCCCGGCTCAGAGTATTTACCAGTATTTCACCATAGGCAGAGGATGGTTCATTCCCATGGTGATAGTGACGTGTTAGACACTGGCGGCGATGATCCGTCTTATTCTTACGTTACAAAAATGGACCCTGGCAACATGCCCTTGGGTTTAGAGACACAGACTGATCTGTCTAGAGGGGACAGGAACAATTACAGTAGTAGTATATACACTGAAGGCTGCCTAGATAAGAAAGGGGAGGTTATAGTGGTAGATGAAGTGACTGTGAAAGTGGAGGGCGACGCTCCTCCCACATGGAATGCAGATAGTCACCTTGGAGATGGACACTCACAGGGCAGAGATTTCTTAGATTACAGGGAAAGCTTAGAGACCGATCTAAATGTTGCCACCCGCTCTCCTTTACACTCGTTCAGGGATCGAAACCCAGTGTCCACATCAATGGGGCCTTCCGAGTCACACAGCCGTGTCCTTTTTGATGAGGTATTGAACTCAAATGACAGGGCTAGAGCCCAGGCTCAGAGAAGGGGAGCCACATCAGGCAATATTAAAGAGAAACGGTTCCTCTGCATGTTCTGTAACAAAGGCTTCAGCTGCCTCCAGAAAGTAGAGAGGCACCAGAGGGTCCACACAGGAGAGAAACCCTTCAGCTGTACCCAGTGTGAGAAGAGGTTCTCCCGCCAAGACCACCTGAAGATGCACCTGAAGGTCCACACAGGAGAGAGGCCGTTCGCCTGTATACACTGCGGGAAGAGGTTCTCAGAGAGGAGATACCTCAGGATACACCAGCAGAAAAACCATTCCACTCTATAACATATAAAGTAAACATTCCACACGATAGCTTCTGACGTCAAACCCTACATGAATTAGAAAATAACCACAGATTGTTTGGTATAWAAGCCTACAAAGTCTGTTTCATATTGTTTGTGCTGTGTAGGCTATATGATGTTCAAATTTTCACAAYGCACTTCATGAGAAAATTTATTCAGTTTATCATGTTCATGCAGATTTTTTTTTGAGGTGTATGTGTGGTTTTCATGTTGTTTAATAAACAAAAAAACTGAACTTTTCATTCGAAGACTTTCATTGACTCTAGACCCACACACTAACAAACATCTACTGTACGTCAAAATAGTTTAGTCAGGTTTGTCTGACTTTTGACTTATCATAGCTGACTCATATTTACCCACAACATCATATTTATGTCCACCATGATGGGTTTAACAACAATGAAGTCATTCTGTAACTACAGTATAGGACTCAAACATAGTGGGGATGGGTAAACACTCCATGTTGAAAGTGCGTTTTATCTGTGTGTGCTTAACTGAGGGAGTGCATGTCTAATCTGTGTCACCTGTCTCTTCCAGGAGGAGGAGGGTCCAGAGGTGCTGCTGGTGAAGGAGGAGGGGTGTGAGGAGGGTCTGGGGAACCCTGAGGGGACCATGGTCATAGAGGACAACCAGACTACACCTCCTCCTGAACCCACAGAGGAACCAGCTGAGCAGTACAAGACCACACACAGTCTCACGGAGGTAAGCCCACTGTGAACTACTGTCTGAATGGTATTCGTTCAGGGCCCGTATCCACAAKGCCTCTCAGAGTAGGAGTACTGATCTAGGATTCGTTTTGCCTTTTAGATCATAATGACTAAGATTATATAGACAAGTGGGGACCCGATCCTTGATCAGCACTCCCACTCTGAGACTCTTTATGGATAAGGGCCCAGGTCTTGATTAATTTTGTCTTACGTGTGGGACCATGCCTTTKAATTATCAAACCATTAGAGTGTCATATAATCAATTCAACTAACACGTTTGCATAGTATCACATCAATCCCTCATTGCCCAATCAGAAGATGCTCCATAGCAGGGTGCTCATATCAGATGTCTTGATTCAACAWCCTCTCACTCTGTATRTCTTACAGTCAGTAGACATGGAGGATGGGAAGCCTGATCTGCTGCTAGTCAAAGAGGAGACAATAGAAGACGGWCCAGAGAGCATTGATCTGCTGAGTGGACTAAAGATGGGGGAGCAAGGTAAGAGAGACATACATATACAGAACATAATAGATATAGCTACTTCATTGGGATGCGCCTGGCTATTARTTTCTCTTCATTCAATAAAATGAAATCAGTACAATGTATGTTTACATACTAAAACACACATAATGTACGAACTTCACCAGGTAATTGACAACAACAAAAAACTCCATATGTACAGTTTTCTGTGCCATGTTTGTAGTCTATTTTGTAACCTTCAGGGGATTGGCTGGAGGATAACAGAGGAGACTGGGTGGCCATCTTGGATTTCCAGACCCCGACCAGTGCAGCCAAGGCTCCAGGGGACAACATCACGGAGCAGGCCAGGACCAGTAGCGACATAGTGGAGGTCAGTGGATGGGACAGCGTCCTCAACTCTGGGCTGGGGAACAACACTGTTAACCAGAAACAGACAGTCGAACACAAAACAACGACCGAACCTAGTCTCCAAGACAACAGATTGTCAGAGACAAGAGTGAGGCGTCGATTTGGTCTGCAGGGACAGGGAAGTATGTGGCTTGAAAGAACAGACACAGACTTGGCTAGCGATGCTSCATCCTGCTCCTATAGTTGTGATTCCGAGAGACTGATGGCACCTCAGGTTAACCACCTAACAGGTGCTGCCTTCAGCCTGCCTTCTATAGGATCTATCAAATGGAACATGGACCCTGTGACAACACAGACACTTCCTGGCCTTCGTTCTCCCTACACTTTCCGAATGTTAAACCAGACCTCAGACAATGTCAGTGCCTCAACACTAAATAGCTACACAAGCCGATTGACAAATGACAGAAGTAGAGACGGAATCCGTAAAGGTGGCAGRGCCACAGAGAAGCGCTTCCCTTGTTCTTTCTGTGGGAAAACCTTCAGTTTCCCCCAACAGGTGGAGATTCACAAGAGGATTCACACGGGGGAGAAACCATTTGTTTGCCACCTGTGCCGGGGTAGTTTCTCCCAATCGTCCAGCCTGAAGAGGCACCAGAGGGTCCACACAGGGGAGAAACCCTACAGCTGCCCCCAGTGTGWGAAGAGGTTCTCCCACCAGCACCAGCTGAAGATGCACCTGAAGGTCCACACGGGAGAGAGGCCGTTCGCCTGTATGCACTGCGGGAAGAGGTTCTCAGAGAGGAGCTACCTCAGGATACACCAGCAGAAAATGCATACGGCCCATGTATAGAGTATAGTGACATGTAATGTAGTACTAGTTAGTTTGTAGTTAAATCTGTTGGTTTTGGATGTATATGGAGCTGGATGAGGTGAACTGAGGAAATAATGAGCATGGTGAGGTAGAGTAAAWMATATGGTGATGGTTGGTGTGATGGTGTCTGTAAAAACTTTTCACTAATGAAAAGTGACAACCTTGTCCTGTTTGATGCTGGTGTTTTATAATGAGGAAATTATAGTGCCTTAATTCATGTTTACTTGACATGAAGTGGTGAAGCTGTGTCTAATGTTTAACTTTTTCCAAAGTATTCTAAAATACATTTTATCACTGCAAGGGTACCAGATTTACAGAAAATAGTGTTACCATAGTGAGAAAAGTTATTCTACTTGTCACGTATCATTTTGTGCAATAAAAGTACTGTACTTCAAAGTTGAGTGTAAGACCATTTTTTTTTAAATTAAATACAAAATTGACTCTGTGTTGACTGACTTTATATCATTGCATCATTGCAGGGACTGAGTTTCCCTTCTCAGTCGAARCAAAACATTATACTAATTCTTGAATCGACACATATGGAAATGCTTTTATAATAAACTCCAATGGCTCCATATTGTTAGGTACTTGAATCACAGTGTTAGAGGCTTGACTGTGGTTAACATTTTATAATATCATGTCATGTTTCTGTGTATACAGCAAAGAGTTTCTTATATAAACCTTTATGCTTTTCTGTTCAATTTGTGTTTACAGTTTACAGAGGACCAGTTGATATCTGGTGTTGCTTGCGGGAGAGACTGGACTTCTGAGGTGGTTAGTCACAAAGCCTGGCCCCGGATCAGAACTCTGGATCCGGAGCCGTCGCTCTTCCTTCCCGGCTCAAAACCAGGCCTGAACCACAAGGGACAGAGACACCACCACACAGAGCACAACCAGTGGACAGGTGGACTGAACAACCTTAGTCCTGGTGGTTATCAAAGAAACAAAGGCTCCAGTCAGGGATCCAGTCTGCAGCCCAGACCCTTCTCTTCACAGRCTCAGTGCAGGGATGYAGCAGGGCCTGGGGCTGATAGAGATAGYCCCTCCTGTTCCTATGATACAAACACCACAGTATCCATGATGAACAGAGCAGGTCAACCTGYGCTTCAGCCTTCWCAGAGAGTGGTGGGAGACCCCTCTGGTGGTAGTCTATCAGCAAGTCTGTCTTCTCCTTCAGGGTCTCGTCTAATGCCTGGTGACTGGGTTCATAGAAGGTCTGGACCTGGGTCTAGCCTTCCTCATGGTTACCCCACCAATACAGACAGGGTCAGAATGGGTGTTCATCACAAGAGGTACCTAGCTTATAACACAGCACACAATCCCAACAACACCCAAACAATGGCTAGAGGTCAAGGAGGGAGCTCAAACACCAACCACCTGAGGGTGACTCCTGCTTCTACCTCCTCTGGTGTCATTGGGTCACAACGTGGGAGGCAGAGCATTAGGACGGATGCTGACAAGCCGTARGTCTGCCCCACGTGTGGGAAGCGCTTCGCTGATGCAAATTATGTGAAGAGGCACCAGACCGTTCACACCAAGGAGAAGCCCTTCAAGTGCAAACTATGTTACAAGAGTTTTTCCTTCCTGACTAGCCTTATCAGACATAAGAGTGTCCACAAAGGGGAAATATCATAGCGGTGTGGCTTGGGATATCTGGGAACTATACTTTAGCTGAAATAGTGTGAAGTGTCTTGGGGTAAGAGGATAATTAATCACATGCCCCTRGTTAACTTGGAATTTGAAACAGGCTTGAGTAAATACCTGTTTTTAGAGAGACAGTAKACCTGGGCTAGAACAAGGAGAGTTTAATATTTACCTTACTGAGGTGATGTAGATGGAATAAAGTAATATTACTTTTCTACTCTATTCTTGCTGACACACTGTCCTTTCTAAACAAGTCTACTCTCAGCTTGAAAGATACAGTACTTGTCATAGGAGATTTGATGTGTAACATYATAAGCAGTACCATACTTCCAAGAAAAGCACGCATACAGTTTATTTAACTACACCTTTGAGCTATGATGTCAACCAATAACATTCTTTCTCTTCAGTGTAGACGGAAGTAAAGTGACCAAGAACAATGTTCACCTTAGCGTTTTTATTGTTATTTAGATTTTGTTAAGACCATGGTACTCGAAATATTAGTCATTTAACTGCACAGCGTCACATCCTTACCCTAGGCAGCCTTTAATTCGTTGGAGGCAGGACTTGGCTAACGTCGTTAACAATACCAACAGCTATGGTTTTCCACACTCAAATATACTCTATTATGGAGGTGTTAGCGAATACAGCTGCGGCAGAGATCTGTAAACACATAGACGACAATGCAGTTTTGTTTTAAAATGTCTCAATGCCAGAAAGTAAACAGGGTATTGCGGCGGAAACRACAGCTACTGGAACTAAAGGAATCYCGTGAGTTCGCAGAGGACAATGCAAGAGCGCGATTCTCGACCGATACKGAGGAATGGCAAGAGGTTCGTACATCTTGCAGAAGGCCGAGATTGACTTGCGGCGTTTCCACTAGTTACCACAATCACAAAGTCAATATCGTAACAATTTCTAAAAACAAAATGTGCTTTTTGGTCTTAATGTCCGGTTAGGATTAAAGTTTGCAGTGTGGTTAGGTTTAAAATCACATTTTAAGATACAGTCATTACATTTACATTTACATTTAAGTCATTTAGCAGACGCTCTTATCCAGAGCGACTTACAAATTGGTGCATTCACCTTATGATATCCAGTGGAACAACCACTTTACAATAGTGCATCTAACTCTTTTAAGGGGGGGGGGTTAGAAGGATTACTTTATCCTATCCTAGGTATTCCTTAAAGAGGTGGGGTTTCAGGTGTCTCCGGAAGGTGGTGATTGACTCCGCTGACCTGGCTGTCGCGGATCATGTATAACGCAGTTACCGTCTGTGTTAAGATGTGTTACCCAGAATTGGTTATTTGGATAGTTTTTGATAGTATGCAATAATTCACCTGATTACTTAGTAATCTTGCATAAAGAGACAATATATAATACAAAACAAATGTATTGATTTACTGCATGGCTATTATTTACTCAAGGAAAACAATATGATGCATAATACATTGATCAGTACAATAAATGGTATATCAAGAAGTTATGAATAGTGTTACCTTAACATCCTTGCCAATTGTAGACATTGTTAAGTGTACAATATAGCATTGACAGTAGCTAACCACGTCTTTGCTCCAATCACTCTCTCAGGTGAAGGACATCTCACTGGAGGCCACCGAACTATTGTGAAGCCAGCGGGACACAATACATGGAGAGATGACCAACCAATCACTGTTGATGAGGGGAGTGGAACCTCAACCAGCACATTATCATGATTGAGGTTGGTGTAATAGTGTTGCATTACAAATTATAATTACTTTGGAAATCAAATGTAGCCTGTTTGTTTCAGAAAGGCTACCCTCTGCTATTCACTTGCTTACATGTACATCCTCATTTATCTGCCATAGGGGAGCCTTGTGAGACTTACCTACAACATTGTTATCTTCTTGTGTCAGTCTGCAGAGGCTGCAGGTCCTGGGGTCAAGCAGGAGAGGTCTGAAGGAGAGGACCCACGGCACAGCAGAGACATCCATACTGGATGTCTGGAGCGCCCCCTGTAGCCACAGAGGACCCCACTAACCACCCCAGCGCATCCAGCGCCCGACGCAGCATCACGGAGGTCAGTGGAACGCCGAACGCCGTCTCAAGTCAGAGACCAAGACTTTAACTGTAACCACAGGCTCTTACACAAGGATCTGACCACAGATCAGACCCAGAGAGATGGGCTGGGGAGACTGGGCTGTCCCCCTGCTCCCGGCTCAGAGTATTTAAAGTATTCACCATAGGCAGAGGATGGTTCATTCCCATGGTGATAGTGCGTGTTAGACACTGGGCGGCGATGATCCGTCTTATTCTTACGTTACAAATGGACCCTGGCAACATGCCTTGGGTTTAGAGACACACGACGACTGTCTAGAGGGGACAGGAACAATTAACAGTAGTAGTATATACACTGAAGGCTGCCTAGATAAGAGGGGAGGTTATAGTGGTAGATGAAGTGACTGTGAAAGTGGAGGGCGACGCTCCTCCCACATGGAATGCAGATAGTCACCTTGGAGATGGACACTCACAGGCAGAGATTTCTTAGATTACAGGGAAGCTTAGAACCGATCTAAATGTTGCCACCCGCTCTCCTTTACACTCGTTCAGGGATCGAAACCCAGGGTCCACATCAATGGGGCCTTCCGAGTCTCACAGCCGTGTCCTTTTTGATGAGGTATTGAACTCAAAATGACAGGGCTAGAGCCAGGCTCAGAGAAGGGGAGCCACTCAGGCAATATAAAGAGAAACGGTTCCTCTGTCATGTTCTGTAACAAGGCTTCAGCTGCCTCCAGAAAGTAGGAGGGCACCAGAGGGTCCACACAGGAGAGAAACCCTTCAGCTGTACCAGTGTGAGAAGAGGTTCCCCGCCAAGACCAACTGAAGATGCACCTGAAGGTCCACACAGGAGAGAGGCGTTCGCCTGTATACACTGCGGGAAGAGTTTCTCAGAGAGGAGATACCTCAGGATACACCAGCAGAAAACCATTCCACTCTATAACATATAAGTAAACCATTCCCAACGATAGCCTTCTGACGTCAAACCCTACATGAATTAGAAAATAACCACAGATTGTTTGGTATAAAAGCCTACAAGCTCTGTTTCATATTGTTTGTTGCTGTGTAGGCTATATGATGTTCAAATTTTCAACAAGGCACTTCATGAGAAAATTTATCAGTTTACATGTTCATGCATTTTTTTGTTGAGGTGTATGTGTGGTTTTCATGTTGTTTAATAAACAAAAAAAACTGAACTTTTCATTCGAAGACTTTCATTGACTCTAGACCCACAACTAACAAACATCTACTGTACGTCAAATAGTTTAGTCAGGTTTTGTCTGACTTTTGACATTATCATAGCTGACTCATATTTACCCACAACATCATATTTATGTCCACCATGATGGGTTTAACAACAATGAAGTCATTCTGTAACTACAGTATAGGACTCAAACATAGTGGGGATGGGTAAACACTCCATGTTGAAAGTGCGTTTTATCTGTGTGTGCTTAACTGAGGGAGTGCATGTCTAATCTGTGTCACCCTTCTCTTCCAGGAGGAGGAGGGTCCAGAGGTGCTGCTGGTGAAGGAGGAGGGGTGTGAGGAGGGTCTGGGGAACCCTGAGGGGACCATGGTCATAGAGGACAACCAGACCTACACTCCTCCTGAACCCACAGAGGAACCAGCTGAGCAAGTACAAGACCACCACACAGTCTCACGGAGGTAAGCCCACTGTGAACTACTGTCTGAATGGTATTCGTTCAGGCCCGTATCCACAACGCCTCTCAGAGTAGGAGTACTGATCTGGATTCGTTTTGCCTTTTAGATCATAATGACTAAGATTATATAGACAAGTGGGGACCCGATCCTTGATCAGCACTCCCACTCTGAGACTCTTTATGGATAAGGGCCAAGGTCTTGATTAATTTGTCTTACGTGTGGGACCATGCCTTTCAATTATCAAACCATTAGAGTGTCATATAATCAATTCAACTAACACGTTTGCATAGTATCACATCAATCCTCATTGCCCAATCAGAAGATGCTCCAAGCAGGTGCTCATATTAGATGTCTTGATTCAACATCCTCTCACTCTGTATCTCTTACAGTCAGTAGACATGAGGATGGGAAGCCTGATCTGCTGCTAGTCAAAAGAGGAGACATAGAAGACGGTCCATGAGAGCATTGATCTGCTGAGTGGACTAAAGATGGGGGAGCAAGGTAAGAGAGACATACATATACAGAACATAATAGATATAGCTACTTCATTGGGATGCGCCTGGCTATTACTTTCTCTTCATTCATATAAAATGAAATCAGTACATGTATGTTTACATACTAAACACACATAATGTACGAACTTCACCAGGTAATTGAAACACAACAAAAAACTCCATATGTACAGTTTTCTGTGCCATGTTTGTAGTCTATTTGTAACCTTCAGGGATTGGCTGGAGGATAACAGAGGAGACTGGGTGGCCATCTTGGATTTCAGACACCCCGACCAGTGCAGCCAAGGCTCCAGGGGACAACATCACGGAGCAGGCCAGGACCAGTAGCGACATAGTGGAGGTAGTGGATGGGACAGCGTCCTCAACTCTGGGCTGGGGAACAACACTGTTAACCAGAAACAGACAGTCGAACACAAAACAACGACCGAACCTAGTCTCCAAGACAACAGATTGTCAGAGACAAGAGTGAGGCGTCGATTTGGTCTGCAGGGACAGGGAAGTATGTGGCTTGAAAGAACAGACACAGACTTGGCTAGCGATGCTCCATCCTGCTCCTATAAGTTGTGATTCCGAGAGACTGATGGCACCTCAGGTTAACCACCTAACAGGTGCTGCTTCAGCCTGCCTTCTATAGGATCTATCAAATGGAACATGGACCCTGTGACAACACAGACACTTCCTGGCCTTCGTTCTCCCTACACTTTCCGAATGTTAAACCAGACCTCAGACAATGTCAGTGCCTCAAACTAAATAGCTACACAAGCCGATTGACAAATGACAGAAGTAGAGACGGAATCCGTAAAGGTGGCAGTGCCACAGAGAAGCGCTTCCCTTGTCTCTTTCTGTGGGAAACCTTCAGTTTCCCCCAACAGGTGGAGATTCACAAGAGGATTCACACGGGGGAGAACCATTTGTTTGCCACCTGTGCCGGGGTAGTTTTCTCAATCGTCCAGCCTGAAGGAGGCACCAGAGGGTCCCACAGGGGAGAAACCCTACAGCTGCCCCAGGTGTGTTGGAAGAGGTTCTCCCACCAGCACAGCTGAAGATGCACCTGAAGGTCCACACGGGAGAGAGGCCGTTCGCCTGTATGCACTGCGGGAAGAGGTTCTCAGAGAGGAGCTACCTCAGGATACACAGCAGAAAATGCATACGGCATGTATAGAGTATAGTGACATGTAATGTAGTACTAGTTAGTTTGTAGTTAAATCTGTTGGTTTTGGATGTATATGGAGCTGGATGAGGTGAAACTGAGGAAATAATGAGCATGGTGAGGTAGAGTAAATTATATGGTGATGGTTGTGTGATGGTGTCTGTAAAAACTTTTCACTAATGAAAGTGACAACCTTGTCCTGTTTGATGCTGGTGTTTTATAATGGGAAATTATAGTGCCTTATTCATGTTTTACTTGACATGAAGTGGTGAGCTTCTAATGTTTACTTTCAAAGTATTCCTAAAATACATTTTATCACTGCAAGGTACCAGATTTAAGAAAATAGTGTTACCATAGTGAGAAAACTATGTTGTTTTTTTTTTTGTTTTTTTTTTTTTTTTTTTTTTTCTTTTTTTATTTGTCACGTATCATTTTGTGCAATAAAAGTACTGTACTTCAAAGTTGAGTGTAAGACCTTTTTTTTTTTTTTTATTAAATACAAATTGACTCTGTGTTTGACTGACTTTATTATCATTGCATCATTGCAGGGACTTGAGTTTCCCTTCTCAGTCGAATCCAAAACATTAACTAATCTTGAATCGACACATATGGAAATGCTTTTATAATAAACTCCAATGCTCCATATTGTTAGGTACTTGAATCACAGTGTTAGAGGCTTGACTGTGGTTAACATTATAATATCATGTCATGTTTCTGTGTATACAGCAAAGAGTTTCTTATATAAACCTTTATGCTTTTCTGTTCAATTTGTGTTTACAGTTTACAGAGGACCATTGATATCTGGTGTTGCTTGCGGGAGAGACTGGACTTCTGAGGTGGTTAGTCACAAAGCCTGGCCCCGGATCAGAACTCTGGATCCGGAGCCGTCGCTCTTCCTTCCCGGCTCAAAACCAGGCCTGAACCACAGGGACAGAGACACCACCACACAGAGCACAACCAGTGGACAGGTGGACTGAACAACCTTAGTCCTGGTGGTTATCAAAGAAACAAAGGCTCCAGTCAGGGATCCAGTCTGCAGCCCAGACCCTTCTCTTCACAGTCTCAGTGCAGGGATGAAGCAGGCCTGGGCTGATAGAGATAGACCCTCCTGTTCCTATGATACAAACACACAGTATCCATGATGAACAGAGCAGGTCAACCTGAGCTTCAGCCTTCATCAGAGAGTGGTGGGAGACCCTCTGGTGGTAGTCTATCAGCAAGTCTGTCTTCTCCTTCAGGGTCTCGTCTAATGCCTGGTGACTGGTTCATAGAAGGTCTGGACCTGGGTCTAGCCTTCCTCATGTTACCCCACCAATACAGACAGGGTCAGAATGGGTGTTCATCACAAGAGGTACCTAGCTTATAACACAGCACACAATCCCAACAACACCCAAACAATGGCTAGAGGTCAAGGAGGGAGCTCAAACACCAACACCTGAGGGTGACTCCTGCTTCTACCTCCTCTGGTGTCATTGGTTCACAACGTGGGAGGCAGAGCATTAGGACGGATGCTGACAAGCCGTATCGTCTGCCCCACGTGTGGAAGCGCTTCGCTGATGCAAATTATGTGAAGAGGCACCAGACCGTTCACACCAAGGAGAAGCCCTTCAAGTGCAAACTATGTTACAAAGTTTTTCCTTCCTGACTAGCTTATCAGACATAAGAGTGTCCACAAAGGGAAATATCATAGCGGTGTGGCTTGGGATATCTGGGAACTAATACTTTAGCTGAAATATAGTGTGAAGTGTCTTGGGGTAAGAGGATAATTAATCACATGCCCCTCGTTAACTTGGAATTTGAAACAGGCTTGAGTAAATACCTGTTTTTAGAGAGACAGTAACCTGGGCTAGAACAAGGAGAGTTTAATATTTACCTTACTGAGTGATGTAGATGGAATAAAGTAATATTACTTTTCTACTCTATTCTTGCTGACACACTGTCCTTTCTAAACAAGTCTACTCTCAGCTTGAAAGATACAGTACTTGTCATAGGAGATTTGATGTGTAACATGATAAGCAGTACCATACTTCCAAGAAAAGCACGCATACAGTTTTATTAACTACACCTTTGAGCTATGATGTCAACCAATAACATTCTTCTCTTCAGTGTAGACGGAAGTAAAGTGACCAAGAACAATGTTCCCTTAGCGTTTTTATTGTTATTTAGATTTTGTTAAGACCATGGTACTCGAAATATTAGTCATTTAACTGCACAGCGTCACATCCTTACCCTAGGCGCCTTTAAATTCGTTGGAGGAGGACTTGGCTAACGTTCGTTAACAATACCAACAGCTATGTTTTTCCACACTCAAATATACTCTAATTATGGAGGTGTTAGCGAATACAGCTGCGGCAGAGATCTGTAAACACATAGACGACAATGCAGTTTTGTTTTAAAATGTCTCAATGCCAGAAAGTAAACAGGGTATGCGCGGAAAACTACAGCTACTGGAACTAAAGGAATCCGTGAGTTCGCAGAGGACAATGCAAGAGCGCGATTCTCGACCGATACCGAGGAATGGCAAGAGGTTCGTACATCTTGCAGAAGGCCGAGATTGACTTGCGGCGTTTCCACTAGTTACCACAATCACAAAGTCAATATCGTAAACAATTTCTAAAAACAAATGTGCTTTTTGGTCTTAATGTCCGGTTAGGATTAAAGTTTGCAGTGTGGTTAGGTTTAAAATCACATTTTAAGATACAGTCATAAACCCCATCCTATTTCTACAAGTATCTGTGGTAACAAGTGGACCAGTTTGCGGGGCCTTGCGCATGTGTGCTGCACCATGAGCACCAATATGTGAAGCCACGGGAGCATAAAGGCAAAATACATTTTCAAATTTTTCCAACCTCAAAATGTTGAATAACAAAGCTTTGATTTCTTGGCCTTATTAGAAATATATCAAAACACAATGATGTTGAGGTACAGACCCCTGCTGACTAATAAACACATATTTAGTTTAGGATATCTTTAAGAAACATTGCCTTGTGGCTTGAAATTCTGTTACCACAACACACATCTTTAAGATATCTCTCCCTCATGAGGAGAGACGATCAACTAAAACTTCAGAAGTAACTTAAATTTAGTTTCTGAATTATTAAGTGATAAAACTCAATATATAAAATCGCTACTGGAATTTCTGAAATAAATTGGCTACAATGGGAAATCCTAGTTGTCACAAACTACAGTTGGGTCACCTGCTACTGTCCTCCCAGTGGCATACTGTTACCTTCAGCTGATAACTGTTTTCTTTTTCTTTCTGTCACCTGGTGGTCAAAGTAAGTGTGTGAATAGTCTGGACAACCCCTCCGCTCTCTTTCTTCTCTCTTTCTCAGTAGCTAGCTAACTTTTCAGTGTGAATA